>NC_082385.1:1550631-1603903 GCF_031168955.1 Gadus macrocephalus | reverse complement strand
GAATGCAGCCTGCGGAGACATGAGCCATGTTATCTTTTTAACATTTAAACTGGGTTAGGCAATTTCAGAGAGAGTCGACCCAGAGTGAGCTTGATTCTGAAAGTTTCCAACTGAAAAAAGTCCCATCCCTCAACTCGGGCCTCCCTCCAAAGCCACGCCCCCAAAAACACATGGCTAGCTAGTTAGCTAGCTCTAGCTTTAGCAATGCGTCAGCCTAGCCTTGCGGAAGACTCTGGTCAGTGAGTGCACACAGGTAGCTAGGTAGTAAGACAGACACAGACAGACGGGCCGTCCAATCATTTAAAGAGAAGTTCAACAAAAGTAACAAAAATGCATTGAAAAAAAATCTCCTACCCCTGCTTTAATCTGTCTCTGTCTCTGTCTCTGTCTCTGTCTCTGTCTCTGTCTCTGTCTCTGTCTCTGTCTCTGTCTCTGTCTCTGTCTCTCTCTCTCTCTGTCTCTGTCTCTGTCTCTGTCTCTGTCTCTCTCTCTCTCTCTCTCTCTCTCTCTGTCTCTGTCTCTGTCTCTGTCTCTCTCTCTCTCTCTCTGTCTCTGTCTCTCTCTCTCTGTCTCTGTCTCTGTCTCTGTCTCTGTCTCTCTCTCTCTCTCTCTCTCTCTCTCTCTCTCTCTCTGTCTCTGTCTCTGTCTCTCTCTCTCTCTCTCTCTCTCTCTCTCTCTCTCTCTCTCTCTCTCTGTCTCTGTCTCTGTCTCTGTCTCTGTCTCTCTCTCTCTCTCTCTCTGTCTCTGTCTCTGTCTCTGTCTCTGTCTCTGTCTCTGTCTCTCTCTCTCTCTCTCTCTCTCTGTCTCTGTCTCTGTCTCTCTCTCTCTCTCTCTCTCTCTCTGTCTCTGTCTCTGTCTCTGTCTCTCTCTCTCTCTCTCTCTCTCTCTCTCTCTGTCGTTTGACCCCCCCCCTCCCCAACAGGAAAACGCGTCACGTGAACATCCTGCTGTTCATGGGCTACACCACCAAGCCGCAGTTGGCCATCGTGACCCAGTGGTGCGAGGGCAGCAGCCTCTACCACCACCTGCACATCATCGAGACCAAGTTCGAGATGATCAAGCTCATAGACATCGCCCGGCAGACTGCACAGGGCATGGAGTGAGTCGCACGCACACACACACACACACACACACACCCACACACATGTGGACACACACACACATGTACATACATACACGCACACAGACATGCACACATGTGGACACATGTACAAACATGTACAAAGACTCGAGCAAACGCACACAAGCGCATGGACAAGCGCACGCTAAATTATTCCTGTCCTTATATTTACCGGCAAATCATTGTTAATATAGTTTTACATCATTGTTTTCTTACGGGCACAATGTTATACTTTGAACAATGTGTATTCACCAGTTTAACAATGTGTTTGTTGTGTCTGTTCTAGTTACCTGCACGCCAAGTCCATCATCCATAGAGACCTGAAGAGCAACAGTATCCTATTTTCAAAACTCTACTCAACTACAGTAAGGTAGTGGAGCGGCGGTCCGATCCATATTGGATGCCCCCCGGCCCGTTCTGCCGGCGGTTTGAATTCGCCCTGCAGAGAAGGGTCTGTAGAGGAGCAATACATTTCCTCCTGAGGCCGATCCGCTTTTACGGGAGCCAATCACCAAGCTGGCTTTTCCCCCCCGGCGTGCTGTTGGCTGGTTCAACACAATGACGACAGGGAAGCGGCGGCAGGCAGACAACCGCGTACAGAGTCAGTTGAACTAGGCCCGTCGATCACGCCTCTTGTGCTGAAGAAAATGACAGCAGCCTCACCAGACCTGGCAATCGCCAGGCTAGGTCCAATCTCAGAGATCCACAGATCTCTGTGTGGCCGTGCAAGGCTGTGCTGGGCTGGCCTCAGCACAGTGGAGGCGGTGGTGGTGTTGGACCATGGGGCCGACGTGGAGACAGTCTGTCTCTGTCTGTCTGTCCGATCCGCTGAACCGTCCTGATCTCTCCGTCTCCTCGTTGCACTTAGTGATCGGTGCGCGACTCGGCCCAGAAGTAATGGATTCTTTGTGGTTCGTTCTTGCGTCTCAGTCTTTCACCGCAGGGTTCTAGGAAGGACTGCGGGGACGTTTCTCGCTCTGATGATTAAGGCTGAGATGTTAGGAAGTATTGTAAGGACAGGATGCACATTCGGGCTTCAGAAGGAGACGACATAGTGGAGACATGGGTGGAACGAGGCGTGGTTTCCTTGACCGCCCCTCCCTCTCCCAGACATCTTCCTGCACGAAGACCTGACGGTGAAGATCGGGGACTTCGGTCTGGCCACAGTGAAGTCCCGCTGGAGCGGCTCGCATCAGTTTGAGCAGCTCTCTGGCTCCATCTTGTGGATGGTGAGTGAAAGAGCTCGCTAAGTGGCTGATTTATGAGCCACTTATTACATACTTTTTGAGTATGTAATAATTATGGAGAGGAAATTAAAAATGTCATCTTTTGTTTTTGAATGTGACGGAATGGAACTGCTTGATGTCATTTTTATCTAATATTTACATACGATTCTTGAAAAAAAATATTTTTACTAATACATTTTACATTTCAAAAAGTATTGCTTTGGCCCACATTATATACAGGTTGAAAAGGGATTAATAAAGTTTAATCTTCCCACATGAAGTTGCCGGTCACATGCCCTAGCACCTATTGCTAAACGGCATATTGTTCTTAAAGGTGATAGATTACACCATCAGGTGAGAGTGTGATTGGCCTTTACAAGCTGTTTTGAAAATCTGCCTCTTCTCACATCCCAATAGGGCGTGTCCACCTAGATGTGTCCAACTGGTGCTATAATATGTCACCTTTAAACTACCCCCCCCTCTCCCCGCTAGGCTCCGGAGGTGATCCGGCTGCAGGACAAGAACCCGTACAGCTTCCAGTCCGACGTGTACGCCTTCGGCATCGTGCTGTACGAGCTCATGTCCGGCGTGCTGCCCTACTCCAACATCAACAACCGAGACCAGGTAGGAGGCGTCGCCACGGCGACCGCCGCACTCGGCGTCGGTTGACCTCGTCGATGTTGAGCTTTCACCCCGTTTTTCGATATATCGGAAAGTAGTGACGTGCGATCGAATGCGAGATCTCTCTGTGCGTTTCATAGTATCGCGTCTTTTCGACTAAAACGGGTGCGTTGCGGAACAAAATAAATACAATTGGTTATGATTTGAGGGATTGTCTGGGGAAGCACAGCAGCTAGTTGTGTGTTGGCCTTTTATGTGAGGGAGGGGGGGGAGGCTCCTATATTAGTGGTAGAAATATTGGTATTGAGAGACATAGATTTGATATAGATTTGGATGTGAAATAACTAATCAGTTTGGCTTTTACTTTGAAAAACAATACGTGGAAAATGACCCCCTGCCCCCCCCTCCCCTCCAGATCATCTTCATGGTGGGCCGGGGTTACCTCGCGCCCGACCTCAGCAAGGTGAGGAGTAACTGTCCCAAGGCGATGAAGAGGCTGATGGTGGACTGCCTGAAGAAGAAGAGGGAGGAACGGCCTCTCTTCCCCCAGGTGAGGAGCCCGTCGTCACGTCACAGGTCAAACTCTCCCTCCAGGGGGGCGGGACCAAACGGCGGCGGTCATGGACGATTCCGTCTCTGATTGGCTGAGAGTTGTGTTCCATGGTGTCACTCGCGACGAGCTTCGGAGGCATTCCTGTTCTCTGTTGTTTGGTTAATGATCATTTGTCATTCAAACTTGCTAAGGCTTGGATCCATTGTCCACACCATTCTTGATCAATTCCACCAATGAATGGAAGCTTACCTTGTACTAATTGTAGGGCTCAGGAATGTTTGACTTCCGGCAAAAAGGTACCATGTTCAACGCCCGTTGCACCTGTACTAATACAAACTCTAGACACCATGTAGTGTAGTCGACTAACTGACCAGAACATTCTGCTGAACCCCGAAGTGTCAAATTGACTTTATTTGGACAGAAAATCCAACATATACACACACACACACACATGTGGACACTCACGCACACATGTACACACACATGAACACATACATGAACACACGCACGCACGCACGCTTACGTGTGGACACTCACGCACACATGTACACACACATGTACACACACACGAACACACACGCGCGCACGCACGCATACGTGTGGACACACACACACACACACACACACACACACACACACACACACACACACACACACACACGTGGACACGCACATTCAACATCAAAGAACGACGGACAGTAACTTGAACGGAAAGAAAACATGGGAAGAAGTGCGCCTAAAAGTGATCCGAGCGCTGAGCGTTTGTGTCGGTTGCGTCCGCTCAGATCCTGGCGTCCATCGAGCTGCTGGCGCGCTCCTTACCCAAGATCCACCGCAGCGCCTCGGAGCCCTCCCTGAACCGCGCCGGCTTCCAGACGGAGGACTTCAGCCTCTACGCCTGCGCCTCGCCCAAGACCCCCATCCAGGCCGGTGGATACGGTGAGACACGCACACAGACAGACAGGCACGCAGACAGACAGGCACGCAGACAGACAGGCACGCAGACAGACAGGCACGCAGACAGACAGGCACGCAGACAGACAGACAGACAGACAGACAGACAGACAGACAGACACAGACAGACAGACAGACAGACAGACACAGACAGACAGACAGACAGACAGACAGACAGACAGACAGACAGACAGACAGACAGAAACACGCTCACAGACAGACAGACAGACAGACAGACAGACAGACAGACAGACAGACAGACAGACAGACAGACAGATATAAACACGCTCACAGACAGACAGACAGACAGACAGACAGACAGACAGATATAAACACGCTCACAGACAGACAGACAGACAGACAGACAGACAGATATAAACACGCTCACAGACAGACAGACAGACAGACAGACAGACAGACAGACAGATATAAACACGCTCACAGACAGACAGACAGACACTAAATGCATACTGCATGGAAGATTATGTTTTCGGCACTAGCATCTTTAGCAGATGATCATCACTAGATTTGCTACACGTGAGAGAGAAAGGAAGGAGAAAATAATCAATGATGTTGCTGAAAGCAATGAGGGGGTCTTTCATTGAAGAGCACCTTTTGTGTAAATGTTGCGGAATTAGTTTTTTAATGTTGGATCGTTTGTGCCGCTGACATCTTTAAAGTTCTGCTGTGGCAGCACCTGAATGGTTCTAGTTTAACGTCTGGCCTTGTGTCATTGTTTTTATCTCACAGGGGAGTTCTCTGCGTTTAAATAAGTGCTGCAGGCCCTTACGAGTCCGTTCCCTTATCAACGACTGCTTCGAAAGAAGAAGAGAAAAAAAAAAAGTCTTGTGTTCCAACGCTGGATTCATTTCATCACGGTAAACGACAACAAAAAAAACGACAAAAAAAAAAATACCACGTCCAAAAGAATGTGCGGTTTCTTCTTCTCTTCTTCTTCGACTTTAACCCCCGAAGGACGTTCTGCCCATGGAAGCCCTCCCAGTCGACCTGGCGGCCGCACCAGACACACCAATGAAGAAGAAAGAGAGAGGGAGGAGGGGCGGTGGGCGGGGCTAACACTTGAATGACACAAGAAAGAGCGAATGAAGACGCGAAGATATCGAAACCAAACCTTTTTATTTTGTTTTCCCCCCGTTTACATAATTTTTCCGAGCGGAAGTGGACGACGAAACTGGAGCACCACTTCCTGCCTTCTGGAGGTGAGGGGGGGGGGGGGGGGGGGGGTTGCGATGGCGGAGGACGTCGGGCCGGGTGGGGGGGGGGGGGGGGGGGGGGGGACGTACCTCAGCCCCCTGGTCGAAGAGAACGGAGGATCAGTGGGAGTCACTTCCTGTGGAGTGGGTCTAGACAGGAAGTAGACCCCTCCCTCCGTCCCACTACTGTAACCCAGCGCTGTCGTTTCCTAGATGTTTCCAGGCACTAGTCACGTTCCGGGCACCTGAAGAGAGCTAAAGAATATCGCAATTTTTTTTTTTTTACACATTTTTTGTTGAAAGAGAAGAGGAGAGGGTAGCTTTTTTAATTGTCCACAAGGAAGGGTTTTCAACTTCCTTCACTACCACCCTAAGATGCGTTTTTATCAATTTCCATCAAGTTTTAAGAAACGCCATTTTGACCAAACTCCTGAAGTACGGTATTTTGCCATCCACTTTTTGTTTCAGTAAAATCCGAATTTTATGTTGAAACCACAAATGTTGAAAATGATGGTATGATTTTATCTATAAAAATATACATATTATCAGTTTCACTCCAGAGCATTTGGCAAGCGGCCTGACCAGTGCCTGACAGAGTCAACACACTCCTCCTGTTCCAACCACTGGTCACGGGGGTTTGGATGAAAAAAAACGACTTTTGTGTTTTTTGTTTTTTTGTATCCATGGTCACTGACCGAGTAAGAGGGGGTTCTGTTTTTTGCTGTGATTGCTGGACCCATGATTGCTGGACCTAAGATGCTGCTACTTTTCCCCAACACCCGGGCCTAATGTTGTATTTTATCACAAGTAGAGCATACTCGTGGCTTACACCCCCCACCCCCACCCTCCCCCCACCTAGCTTGGCTGCGTCGCCCGAATTCGAACGTTAACTGAGTTTTTTCATTTTTTTTTCTACTATTATTATTTATACCCTGAATCCACCGCCTCTCCTCCTCCACTTCAACGCGGACACAAAGCCTAGGTGTTACTTTTTGTTTTGTTTCGGTGTTCCTGCACTCCGCTTGAAGAACAGCAGAAAAAAACGAAAAAGCTGACAGTTGCCATCGGCGACGTAAAATGGCCACAACTTGACCTGCTGAAGAATAAGAGACCGGGCCTTGAGAGGCTATGGGGTCGACACACACACACACACACACACACACACACACACACACACATACACACACACACACACACACACACACACACACACACACACACACACACACACACACACACACACACACACACACACACACACACACACACACACACACGCGCACAATTTTCCATTCCAACGTGTGTGGTAGGGTCAGCGAGAAAACAGGTTTCTTTCCTTTCGTTATCGGTTGCCTTTTTGTTTTCTGTCGACAGGCAGGCCTGCGGATACTGACTTTATTTATGAGTTTTATTTGTTGTTGTTTTTGTTCTTAAAATGCGCTTCGTTGTTGTTGTCGTTGTTTTTTCTTTTGGCAATCACGTCTTTTCTTTCTGACGCTCGTTTGGTCTTTGTGGCTCGTGTACTTGCACTTTGTAGAGATTGAAGCAAAATAAGTGAGTTGCCTTTTTTTTTATTGACAAATAAATTGTGACACAATGTTGTGATGATGAGTCGCTGACCCTTAAAAAAAACATATTTCTCTCTCACGCGCGCGTCGTCCGAAGGAGCTGAACTGTGAATCTTCTGCTGCTAAGGCCAAAGTCTAGGAACACTTTTACAGTCAACCGTTTTTAAAAAATGTACGCCAACGCCATCGCCATCGACCCTCCTTTTATAGAACGAAAAATACAAAAAATTCCCCCAGTTATCGCCGGTTGAGAACGGGTGACACCACATCTCTGCGGGGGGGGGGGGGGGGGGGGGGTTGGGGGCGGGCCCTCTGTTAAAGGACAGCTATGCCACACCGGACCGCTTGTGTCAAAACATCATCCAGTGCGCTCATAACGTGCACAAAACCGGACGCTTTTTTTTTTTTTTTTTTTCTGACGTGTAACGCCGCGTTCACACTGTACACGTCTGTCGACGGATGTCATTGACTTTGCATGGGGCGCTTTCGAAATGCATTGTGGGTCAAGCCGTTCCATCGGCTCCGTCTCCCTCGTCAAAAGGTTGAGAAATGTTCAACTTTTCATCAGATTGCGTTACCCATACGTCGGACACGCCCTGATTTTGTCCGAGATTAGTCCAAACTCTAATAAAGATAAAAATATATTCAGTCTGGATCCACTTTGGTTTGAGTTGAATTGAAAAGTGGTTTGATTGTACAATAGAGGTTTTTTGCCTTAGTTTTTGTCACAAACTGCCACATTTCAACCGAACTACCAATTTGGTTTCAATTCCTCTTGGGGGCAGCGTGCTCAAAATGGCGGCCGAGCGTGTGGTTACTCTTTAACGGCTCATTGTGCGACCGCCATCTCGAGCCTCCCCATCTCCTTAGCATCAACGTTTTTTTGCGTTTATGTCGTTATGCCCAGCTTTACAATGTCACAATGAATCGTCACCCTACTTGGAAGGATTTTAGTACAACCCCATATCTCGCCTCACCTCTATCGATGTCTCACCTTCTCAAGGTTGAACGATGACCTCACCAAGGTCACAATGTGAACACCTCAAGGAAAAAAAAAGCTTTTATTTTGAAGTGTCGTTTTTTTCTTTTTTCTCATCTATTTATTTTTGAAGGACATGTTACTGTTATTATAAGTTATTTGCCTACCTTTGGGGAGATGTTTTAAAATACGAATAACCCTTTTGCTCTGGGAGTTGCAGAAGACTTAAAAGAGTTGTTTTGTGTGGGGGGAGGGAGGGGTCTCCACGAAGCACCCCCACTTTATATGGGCTCCTTCTCACACAATATTCTGTATAATCTTTAGTGTTTGACTCCACTCACTCCTCTTCCTACATTTAATTTTCATCCCTCCACATTTCCAACTGTCCTCTTTGCCTGCACCTTAAACCCAAACAATCCCAGTTCTTACCTGAAGAACTATCATTTAAAAAAGAAATGGGAGGTTTTTTCACCTGTATATAGCTGTACAAAGGAAATATTGTCCAGTTTGCTAGCAGGCATGGAGATTACAAATGGAATGAGATTTTAAAATGGCGCGACAAAGACATAAAAATGACATTTTGATAGGCAGACCTGAGGGGAAAAAAAGGTTTCAGTGTAAAAAAAAACGAAATGATATTTAAGGTTGTATCATATGGAGAAAGAGCTTAATGTATTTGTTGTGAATATCAAAAACTGATATATTAAAGAAGTGCATGAAAACCAATTACATGCGTGTTCACTGACTCGGTGTGGAAACATTAATATGGACATTATTAATGCTAAATTGAATGAATCTGTGAACAAGACTAACCCTTACTAAAACTTACAACGTTTTTATGTTTAATAAGTTATGTTTATGTTAATAATTTTATGGATGAAAGTGTCTTCAGAAATATTCTAATATTAATGCAACATTTGAGTAGGCTACTAAAACTAAAACTCATGCCCGTTGTTCTATATGGATTTTGACAATATACAATTCATTTCATATTTTCATTTAAATTCACATGACATGTGATGCTCTTATATGTCTGGTATTGTTATTACACATAAACGTTCATATTCTAATAGTTTTTATTGGCTTTTCTCATATGATTACATCTTACAGACCCAATGTAAGAAATGTCACGAGACCTTTCGTTGTAATTCCAAACTTTCCCCAACAGGTGTCAGCCTCACACTGTATAAATGTTTGTTTCAGTTGAGAAATCGAGTTAGTAAAAGAGATGCCAGTGGTTTTTAGTGTTCCGTGGGTACTTCGTTAACTTACTAAATACAAACAATATTGTATAGAAGTTGTACCATCAAGTGACAGCTGTTGGCCCATTCCTAACTGAGTATAGTTAGAAATACTATAGCCTACTATAGTGTGCGCAACGGTCTCACAGGCCGTTAATTTTAGCTCATTGTCGTCGTGCTGCAAACCAAAATGTTAACGACCACTCAGTGAAGAGAAGAAATTAAATTTCGATTACAAACACAACACGCTTCTCATAGGGATTCACTCCAAATTCGAGTTAAGTTATGATCTGGGCAGCTGGGAAGGGTTGGCTGGCGCCTGTCTATTTGACAGAGGGATATTGAATATATCACGGGAATCTGAAGCGTAAGAAAAGCCCGAAACAAAAGGGACGAAAATGGAGAAGAAATACGCCCCCCTTCGGTGATTGGTAGAAGATCAGCCCGAATTGAACCGTTAAGAAAGCGACGAGAGGAATCACTCAACCGGTAGGACGATGCATGGTGTCATCATGGTGGATATCCAAAATTGCATATGTTTATCGTGTGTGTGTGTGTGTGTGTGTGTGTGTGTGTGTGTGTGTGTGTGTGTGTGTGTGTGTGTGTGTGTGTGTGTGTGTGTGTGTGTGTGTGTGTGTGTGTGTGTGTGTGTGTGTGTGTGTGTGTGTGTGTGTGGTTATTTTTTTCTGCACCATGTAAGCTACTTTATACATTTCTTGTAGACTAAGAAAAACATCCAACGAAGCCAAGAAACGCATTTGTGAAGGACTATGCCTACAGCACATACACATGAATGGTGTATAAAGCTTTATATGGTGAGTGGGCCAATTGTTTTAACATCTAACATCGTGCATCTTTTGATTGCATATTGAGATAAGGTGGAGAATAGGGTATTTTACAGGAGTTACAAAAAAAAGTACATTAATAAAGCTTATTTATACTTCCACCGTGTCAAAGCAACGGTGGCAGTATCTCACTCTGAGTTTCATCTTGTGAATTAAAGTTGCCACAATGCAGCTTTTATGATTTGATCAATGACTACATCTTTAAAACGTTGCCTTTCTAAAGCTTATCCTATGTTATTTTTATTATACGGGGGTCAAAAGCAACGTTATCTGTTAAACGCGGTTGTGTTTTTCTTTGTGTTTGAGAGCTGTGAGATTAGATGACGTTCATACAAGGAAAGGGCGAGAAATGATGCTATCTGCCTCTTGCGGCTAACGGGAGCGCTAAAGGTTCACGATGGTGGGGCCAGTTCTGTGGGCTTTATACATAATCGACTTCTATACATACAAAATATTGTATGTATGCAAAATATTATCTTTTCTAAAGGATAGTTTTGTTGTTCAATTGATAGAGTTGCTGGATAACGTTTTCTGTTGTAATTCCATGAACAAATTGTACAAATGGCAGTTTTTTTCTTCTTTTTTTTCCTCTGTGAGACAATTAAACCTATAAACTTAATTAGAAACTTTAACAATAGGGGTCCAATGGACAGTATATGTCTGTAGAATCAGTTGTATGTGCGCTCAATGCGTTAAAAAGGTAGAAGTTTTGGCTCCTAAGTCCGTCCTTCGACATTGACCAATGAAAACGGCCATCACAATCTGTGAATTCATTTAAATCAACCCTTTGACAAACCAACCAAAGCTGCCCGGGCAATTTCCCCTTAATGACAACAGCCACACATTATCTCCGTTGAGGTTCAATAGTCACTGTTTCGGACGCATTAGACTTCAACATGGGCTCCAGATGCTAAATGGGACCCAACAGTGTTGTGTACATTTCAACGTCAGCACAGTCCCAAATATGTGCCAACAGAGCAACCCGGCCTCCTGCTTTCCACTAAATCGATTTTATGCGGCCATTTGTTTCGCAAACGTCTCAATTGTGACACCTCTTTGCATGCTTAATGAACTCAGCCAACTCCACCCTGGGCTGTGTCGATCTCTTTATCTCATCGGCATTCAACACAGTGAGAGAGGAAAGAGTGAGAGGGAAATGAGCGAGACAGTGACATAATAATAGAATTGCTTTTATTCGACATATCACGATTCATATCAAGATATCTCCGGGTAAAACAAATAGGAGATAATCATAAGATCAAAATTAAGTATGATTGATGCAACATTAATCATTTGAAGTGGTGTGTAGGAGGACTGATACTCTGGTCGGCGGCTGTTGGTGTAAGCCTTGATATACGGGTGTGTGTTCAGCCATATGTTGTGAACCTCCGCACTCCGCACAGTCCCCCGGGCAACGCTCAGGAAAGGCTCACCCATCATACAGCGCCCGAGTATGTGATCTGTCGTGGTGAGTGGGCCTTGACCTGCTGACCTGTTGTGTGTCTGTGTGCGTGCGTGTGTGCGTGTGTATGTGTGTGGTACTTCAAGTTCAGAGACGCATCAGGGGGCGAAGACATGGTGGGCGTTGATAACGAACAGCAGGCTTTTGAGTCGAATTCTAAATGGAAAAGAACAGGCTTTTGAACTGAATTCTAAATAAGGACGAACAGCAGGGTTTAGAATTTAATTTATAGGGGATTGGGAGCTCGCTGAAGCTGTAGTATGGTGATGTTTACTCGTCCTAGTAAGGATTCTGTCTGCACAGTTTTGAACATGTTGGACGTTAGTCCGTGATTCGGGAGCTACTGCATGCAATAAAACTAACAGCAGGGCCTTTGAATTTAATTTATAGGGGATTGGGAGCTGTTACGGACGTAATGCGTTGATATTTCCTAGTCCTGGGGAGGATTCTGGCTGCAGAGTTTTGGACATGTTGCACGTTAGTCTGTGCTTCAGGAGCTCTGGTTAGCAACGCATTGCAGTAGAGACTATTGCAAAAAATAACTGCAAAAAGATGGTTTTCTACTCAGTAGACCATCCTGGAGAACACAAAGGAGTTCTATCTGTCTCGGCGATCCTTTCTCCTCTCTCTACAGAGCTTATCTTCAGGTGCTCCTTCGATCAGGGGGCTGTACTGGGGATTCCAAAGGGGGGGTGGAGAGAGGGGGACAGAAATGTGTCTTCCCTCCATCCACTTTTCAGCACCTTGGCTTTCTTTATCAGTTCTCTCATCGTTTGGGGAAAGGCGGCTGAGGTGTCTGTAGGGGGGGGGGGGGCTGAGTAGGGCGAAGACACAGTGGATCTTTATCTAATTGAATGAGGAGTAGCAGGAGGAGGAGAGAAGGTCATGGAGGCTCATGGTCACAAGTAAGGAAAAGCCGGCTCTTGCAATGTGTTACATTAATGATGCAACTCTGTGTGTGTGTGTGTGTCAGTGTTTCCGCTCGAAGAAATTGGTGCCGGTCATGTGACCGGGAAGGTTTCATTTTACCGGTCAAATTGGAAAAAAAACGGTCGGATATTGTCTGTGTTTATTGCACTTAAAAAAATTGATAGGCAGGCTATATAAAGAAGAAGAAGTGTGTGATCATATTTTGATTCGCCATGGTTGTTAAATACCGGTGCTCCGCAAAGCTTGCCGCCGGCTTTCGCTAGCTTGCCGCCGTTTAGTTCATAAACCTACGGTAGTCTATAGGGGAGCGTGTTCCCCTCTTTGTATGAGACTGGGGAACATAGGACCCTTTTTTTAAAAAAGGGTCCTATGTTCCCTGCTTTTCCCAAAAAAGGGTCCTATGTTCCCCGATATGTATGTGACCGGGGAACATAGGACCCTTTTTTTAAAAAGGGTTCTATGTTCCCCGGTCTGTTACTTTTTCCACCATTACTGCCAAATTCCGGCCGAGATAACTACCATTGCATGTCTTTACCTTTTGTGGAAGAGGGAGAGACGTCGGAGAACCTGACGCAGTATATTCATACGCCGGTAAACAAACCCCGAGAAGCCCAATCCCTACGAGAGCTCCCCGCGTTACGGCCATCCGGAGGCGCACAGAGCTTTTGGCCGTGATATTATTATACAATTATATTATATACTATTATATAAAGAGCTCCGGGAGTCGCAAACGGCAACAATCACTTTCTCCTCCATGCTGCAGTTCACCCCGGGCTGCACTGCACTGAGTTGGCCGGTTGAACGCTGATTGGCTGTTACGTTAGACATGTCACTCTGTTGAACGCCGATTGGCTGTCATTACGTGAATGCCGCATCAAAGTTTAAATATTTTAAAAAATTGATAGATTGCGGGGAACATAGGACCCTTTTCTGGGAAAAGGGTCCTATGTTCCCCACTTTTCCCAAAAAGGGTCCTATGCTCCCCGGTATGTATGGCTACAGGGGAACATAGGACCCTTTTTGGGGAAAACCGGGAACATAGGACCTGCTTAATTTTGTTCTGCTCAATGGTTGAATCTCCTCGTGACTGAATGTTTGTATACAGCGTGCATGCTGTATGAGCGCAGGGTTGATGCGCTCCACTTTTTTCTGTGGAGAACCAGCGCCTTGAACATTTAGCATAAAACGAAACCGGATAGTTTTCGCCCGTTTCGGCTCCGTGTGGACGGGGCCTTATTTCCAATCGGTCATTCTGACCGGAGACATTTAGAATTTTCGAAATCCCTGATGTCATATCGCCAAAGAGCCTTCTGTGACTTCCTTCCTAGTTGTTTCTGTTTTGAAAGGGTTTTACCCTTCAAAACATGTGTCGACCTTGGATAGAGTGCGAGAGTTTCGCGTATTCGATTTTAAAACGTTTATTTCTACAGTGGCCACTCTGCAGCAAGTTTTTTGGCACAGAATAATCTCATTTGACAATCATTTAGGCTACTTGTATTCAAAAGTTCAATGAAATTGCTGCTATTAAATAAATCAAAAACTAAACCAAAACGTCACGTGTGTGTGGTTTCACATTGACTGCCATTTAACTCGGTACTTTATCGAGATATTTTCAAAGACCAGCTCCATTAAACAACAAGAGCCATGCGGCGCCGGTAACGGAAAATAACAGGGGGGTGGGGGGGAGGGGGGGGAAACCTCGCAGTGAAGAACCTCTGCCCCGTTCGCCCTCCAGCACGCCGACTGAATCGGCTCCCTCCGACACTCCGCCACCAGTCGCACCAGCTGGGCTAAACCAAGCGGTTCATGAGACGGGGGTCGCCCCGCGCCCCACGCCGCATCGCCTGCTGCCGCGATACCGGCAGGCCAGGATTTATGCAAGAGTGGTGAGGGAAGGGAGGGGGGGGAGGTGGGGGTAGAGTGGTAGGGAACAGGCCTTATCCGCCGCGAGGGAGACTTTGAAACCGTTCAGACGAGACTCTTTCCCAGAGTGTTTTAGAAAGGGTTTGACGAGCCATCATGGTGGAGGTGGCGGCGATGGGGGGTCTCTTGGCGGTGAACCGTGCAACCACCTCCATAATGTCACCTGGGCTAGCGCCCAACGCAAGCTCACGGCTGGACTGACTCAGTGAGGACAGCGGCACTCTGAAGGCTCACTTACTGTACACTGCAGGGTGCTAGTACATATGCGGGAAGATCGAAGGCGTAACTCGGGCCGGCTGCCATGTAAAAGGCTTGTCCAGGGATATTTTTGAAAATCGGGTATTTCCGCTGCAAGAAACTCATGTGGAATGGGAGGCCTTCCATCTGCACATTTTCTCCACAGGGGTTCTCTGAACAACATAACGCCGGGGCGATGTTTGGAAAATAAATTGCTACCCGGCCAAGGCTAGAGAGGTTTATTCATTATGAAACCAAGCGCAAACTTCCATATCTGGAAGGTCTCACAAGGCTTATAGACATCTGAATCAGTTCTCAAAGCAGAGAAAACTATCCACTACACACACACACACACACACACACACACACACACACACACACACACACACACACACACACACACACACACACACACACACACACACACACAGGGTACAGCAGTAAGGCGAGCTGGCACATCAATGCAATCAGTGAAAACAAAGTGATTAGTTAGCTTAAACAGCTGGATGGCATGGAAGAGACCAGCCGCTACCAAAATCCCAACTCAGATATTTTATGGATTAATTATTATGGATCAACACAAACTAGCTTACAGACCGGGATAAAGACATGTATGCAAATTATCAAGCACATTGAGACCCCAGGAAGTAGTTAAAACGGAATTAACGCGACCGAGAAACGAAGTTCAACCATGCAATAATTTGTCTCACGTCGTTGACCACCGAAATATGGTCGGACGTAGGTCATCTGTCCCCTTACACTGTCCTCATGGGACCATACTTCTGGAAAGATGTATAGCATACTATGGTCCCATGGGGGACCTACATCTGTCCACAAACTGTCCCCACGGGACCATATTTCGGGAACGTGGTCGGATGTAGACTCTCTACCTCCAATATCCGCAAAGTGACGCAAACGCGCTGTAGCCTACGTAGAACTGTAACCTCAGCCTCAGACCACTGTACTCTTTGTGTTTGGACTGTTGTATTTAAAGGCACGGGCCTTAACTAATGAGTGTGGTTGTGATGCAAAAACGGGCAGTGCTAATGGGAAGCCTAGAGGGGTCAGGGATCAGATGATTCAGCAGTCCTGATACATAACTTGCTGTAACATTTCACCTTGCTAGTATGTCAGCGTGCACACAGGCCCACATGTGTCATTATTATGTGATTAATTATTCAGTTGGTCGACCTAGGTACACTCTTTAACAAGTTTTCGATGTCATTTATTTCAGTTAAGCCTTCTTTCCTGTCTGATCAGTTTTTTGTTTCGGTGCGTTAATTAGCGATGTGTGTGGTTGTGTGGATTGCTTTGGCAGGTAGATAAATATATAAACCCCTTTGAGATCTGTGATTGATAGGTTGCTTTATTTACTAAAATACCCATCAATGCATCTCCATAAGCGTCGGCGCACAATATAAACCCTCTAGATTGAATAATAGTTATTTTCTCTTCTGAAAATGAAAGCCAAAATGAAACACTGGATGAGTGTCAGTTTGGCAGCGTAACAAAACAAATACACCCTCAGGCAGTCGTGAATCAACAACTGCGTGTGTCCGTCTGTCTGTCTGTCTGTCTGTCTGTGTGCATGTATGTCTACCTGTATGGCTATCTGTCTGTCTGTGTGCATGTGTGTTGGCGCATGGGACTGACTCCCTATTACATATCTATAGAGACCCACAACCAAACTCCCTCACACATTGTCCACGCGTATTTCCGACAGCGGAGTCGGCGGTGGCGCCGGAATGGAACTGTCAGGCGACGGAGATTGGAAGTTGACAGGGAATAGCTAGGGGGGAGACCCGTGTCACGCTGGCAGAAAGGGACTGGGCCACTTCGACAAACCCATCCGCGCACCTCAGAAGCTCATCCCTCACAGCGATCAGAGCTGACACCACGCTACCCACCGGACTACGTTGAGGTGCTTGTTTCTTGGTTTTTAAGAGTGTGCTGTCTGTAATGTGGATGTCGTGAGACTGTTGGTGGTGTTCTTTTTCACCAGAGACCGACTCCGTGTGTATGTCTGTGTCTGTGTGGGTGTCTATGTGTGTGAGAACTTGAATGTGTCTGTGTGTCTGACCAGGACAATCGGGGATGCACCTTTTTAAAAGAGCAAATCTTTACATCAGCTTTGAAAGCAGGAACGATATAGTCTGGTCCGCCACCAGCACAGCAGGTGTCACAAACACTCTGCGTCTAACTTTTTTGGACCAACTGAGAAGAAACACAAAAACACACAAAGAAACCAGAAATGGCCGAGAATCTGTAAACAAAGCAAAATGCACATGTGAAGACCCAGCGATGGGGAAGCAGAGCTTCAAAGGACAGCCTGCTGGTTGCCTGGCGGTGGTCCACATGCCTCTTCTCACCATGGGACTTCCCTACAAAACAAAATAACGATTCATTAGAAACCTGCTTTTGTTTCAAATTTCAAATTCCTTTTCAGTAGTTCTCTATACAGTAACCAACGTAGAGGGTGGTGGAGGCTGCACCGTCACTGTAGCCTGGCTCCGCCCGCCTACGTACGTCCGCAAACAGCTGGGTTTGCGGTACTACGTCTTGGTTTGCGGTATATTCGCGGGTTATCTCCGGCCAAATTTTGCCGGTCCAATCAGCGAACAGAGGGAGTGGCTGAGAACAATGACGTTGAGGTCGTGCCCTAGTTTGAGGTGTAGTCAAACGTTAGCGATTGGTTATGGCAGATCCAGAGTGGCGCTGGGCACATCCAATAGTTTTAAACTCCAACACCTTCAAGTGAGTTATCATTTGTCAATGGAGAGCGGCCAGACTGTGCAAATGAAAAAAGTACGAGAGACTGGACCAGGATACCGTCACTGAGGGCGTGCAGCCAAATGCTAATTGTTAACACAGTTTTGCTAGTTGGCTGGCTGCTGGTTAGCCACCCGGCCACTGGTTAGCTGGTAAGCGACCAGGCCACTGGTTTGCCACTAGGTTACTGATTAGTCACTAGGCTACTGTTTAGCCACAAAGGCACAAGTTGGTCACTAGGTCAACGGTAAGGTGGTTAGCCACCAGGCCACTGGTTAGCCATAAAGCTACACGTTGGTCACTAGGTCAATGGTTAGGTGGATAGCCACCAGGCCACTGGTTAGCCATAAAGCTACACGTTGGTCACTAGGTCAATGGTTAGGTGGTTAGACACCAGGCCACTGGTTAGCCATAAAGCTACACGTTGGTCACTAGGTCAATGGTTAGGTGGTTAGCCACCAGGCCACTGGTTAGCCATAAAGCTACACGTTGGTCACTAGGTCAATGGTTAGGTGGTTAGACACCAGGCCACTGGTTAGCCATAAAGCTACACGTTGGTCACTAGGTCAATGGTTAGGTGGTTAGCCACCAGGCCACTGGTTAGCCATAAAGCTACACGTTGGTCACTAGGTCTATGGTTAGGTGGTTAGCCACCAGGCCACTGGTTAGCCATAAGGCTACACGTTGGTCACTAGGTCAATGGTTAGGTGGTTAGACACCAGGCCACTGGTTAGCCATAAAGCTACACGTTGGTCACTAGGTCAATGGTTCGGTGGTTAGCCACCAGGCCACTGGTTAGCCATAAAGCTACACGTTGGTCACTAGGTCAATGGTTAGGTGGTTAGACACCAGGTCACTGGTCGTCAGCCTGTTGGCCTCCTGTCTATTTTCTGCGTTGGAAGGCAAAGGCAAAAAATGACCAATACCTGGTTGCATTCTATAGAATGCCCCATATCCTCCTCTACAAAAAATGCCATTCGGGCACTTATGTGTTCGATGGACGACAAGACAAACAATCACCACCAGGGGGAGTAGTTTACACATAATTCACATTCGCATGATATGAAAAAATTGGGGTATAATTGGGGTATAATATAATCCATACATTTCCAATGGGGAATTTTGTTCTGGTCTGGAACAGCAAAGTCCTAACACAAGTATCGCTCAGGTAGACAGGATCATTAAGGTGAGGGGAGGCCAGGAGGACAAAGAGCTTGTCCAGAACCCATCTTTTATCCCCGTCAGTAGCGCTAAAGGCAGTAGCGCTTACCACGAGGTCCGTTGGATTTATCCGTAATGAGAAGATAAAGCCCGGGAGGACTCCAGCACAGGTCCGGGGAGCCCAACGAGACAAGCAGAGAAATGGGTTTTAAGTTTGGATTTGGATTCATCGACATTCATTGACGTTTCCCTGATTACGGTTCGGAAGACAGTCGGACAGATAAGGCCCGCTCGATAGCAGAACCCAGTGAACGGTTCCCTGCTGATTGCGTTTGAACTTTTTGGGATTAATAAACTGCCAGGGAAGTGCTACTCCATGTTGGATTTGATAAGCGGGTGGCTGCGCATTGAACTCTGACCCGGCGTTAATTGGAAGCCAGTTGAGAGAGAGAAAGAGAGAGAGATCTATTTGTCTAGTTGTCGTTAGGTCTCGGCAGTGTTCTGCACAAGCTGGAGGCTTGTTTTCCTAGTACAGATTATTATGCCAGAGAATAATGCATCTCGCTAATCGAGTCTAGACAAGATGGATGAATGTGTGGATGAGTGTGTCTGCGGCTGAGGATAACGTTGTTACGTTGTAATGTTTCTCAGATGAGAAACAGGATGAGCGGAGAGCAGTTCCGGTAATACTTTATATATGTCGATCAAGAGAGAGCACTGATAAAGAGGTTCTTAGCAGGCAGACAGGCGGACAGACAAGGGGTGAAGAGGATGAAATGAAGGGAATGGTCAATCGGCACTCACTCTGGCATACATACAGTCACTGACGCACACACGCACGCACACACTCACTCACTCACTCACTCACTCACTTACACTGTGCAAAGATGTTCAACTGCCTTCAGTCTGATTGACAGCACACACACCAAATTACATCAAAACAATACATTTTGCAAAAAACAACCCTCGATCCCGAATGACTTCATCATCACATTACCTCACACATCATGTTCATCACATGGCAGTCACCTTTCCCCATGCCGACTGATTGCAGTATTAGATGAAACCGATTGGCTCCAACCACTTTAATCGCAACACTCGTGAGAGCCAATCAATGCGCTGGATTTATTACATTGAATCCAGAGTTACCACGTTGTCCAATCGCAGGCCTTCGCTGAACTCCCTGCTCATCGTCCATGCTTCACTACATTACAACAAACTTACCCTTTATTACATGACATCATGCACAAGTTTAATTTGTTGGTGCGAGTCCCCGAACTCTTGACTCTGTGAGCCTTTCTCATTAATTGCGTATCATTTGTATTGTTCGTTCGGTGTTAAGCATTGACAATGAGGCACTTTAGTGTATAGTCTTGCAGTGATGTGGGGCCAACCAACAGACACTAAGTGCTTGGCCTTATAGACCACGGATGCAACAACATCTTCATTGCTTAATTACCATGCCTTTTGTGTTTTCTTTATTCATCATTACAATGAAGTGTTTTTCTTTGTTTGATATATATATATATATATATTTATCTAAATTAAGTCTTAATCACAATGGGTTATGTTTGTGTTCACTTTCTTAATTTATGCAAGTTCCGCAGCACTTGTTTTTAAATGTGCTTTGTTAACGGCATCAAATGTGCGCCGCTCAAGCTTTTAAAAGCCAACTGTCAATTTAGCTTGGATGTTGTGATCATGTAATTTTGTCAAAGTCACCCAGATGAATGTGAGGACTGCAACCGTGTTTATTTCCTTACATACCATCTAAACATCTTAATTTGAGTGATTTCATTATAATAATCGTAGCATTCATAAAACTTCGGAGTACTGTTGCTCAAAAGCTGAACTTCCCATAGTTTATCGTAAACGTTTGTAGTGAAATCATTAAAACTAGTTCTCGTCCAATACCTCGTATTCAGTACCACAAACGGCCGGGGGACCTTTAACAGTCGACCAGCCCCCCTACGGTCGATTGAAACCCCACGGCCGTCTGTCCTTCCAGCCATCCGTCCATCCGTCCATCCGTAGCAGACCTCAAAGATCCCTTCCGCCGACAGCCGGGGGGAGGGGCCGATGGCAGGGCCAATTTTAAAAGTTGTCGGATCGTCGCGGCGCCTGACTGATGTGAGTTAGCGGGCCGTGTCATTGAAGAGAGCGATACCTGTCAGCTCCCACCGGGACACACGGCTTCATTGGTATTCCGGGCCACAGCTCCCAAGCTCCACTTCCCGTTTGAGATTCCTATCTTTGATACTGTAACAGAGGCGGGAAGTGTATTCCATTATTTTGCTGAGAAAATGAAGTAAAATAAATGAAATGTAAATGAATCCACGATGCAGGGCCGGTGGATGAAGGTGTCCTTGTCTATCCTCTCCTCCATAAATAGCTCTGCCACGGACCATGTTTCTGTCTTAAACAAAGGCTGATAAGATGATTATTTAGCTGCATAAAGCAATTATTAGTGGCTTTGTCAACGGGTGGTGTGGGGGACATGTGGCCGATCAAAGGAACCCACTAGGGGTTACAGGAGACTGTATTGGTGTTCCAGACAGTAAGGATTCTAATGTACGTTCTACCCGAAAGTGTCTCTGGAGATTACTCGACTTACATTTGTTTTAACGTGAGGAAGAACATTTGTCCATAGTCCTCCCTGAAGAACAGAAAAACACATGCATATTTATTCATTGATGTTAGCATTCCTCTTTGCATTTGAGAAAATAAAGTTAAGCAAGAAAAACGCATAAATGCATAAATAAACTAAAGATAACAAGCTTCTCTATATTAAGAGACCCTTTTTTTTTTTTTTTTTTTACAAACAAGGGCCACAAGGGGTGGGGGGCAGAGCTTCGGAGGACATGTTTGCACGGTTAAAAGAGACACACACACACACACACACACACACACACACACACACACACACACACACACACACACACACACACACACACACACACACACACACACACACACACACACACACACACACACACACACACACATGCTAGCTGCGGCAGTTACACCATCCCGGGACGCCTTTATCCCCTTCATTAGGCCCGACAGACAGATTGGGGACGATTAGTTAAATTAAACAGGCAATCTATCAGCCGACGCCATCGCTGTCCCTCTAATGAGTGGATTCGAGTGTGGAGATAGCGCCGCGACGCACGCTATCCGGGGGGCGGGGCCAGCTCTTTGCTTTATTGACGAAGCCGTCGGTGCGACGTGGCTGACCAGGAAACGGGGTACTTTTGAGACATACTGAACTGAACTGGGCTGAACTGAACTGAACTGAACTGGGCTGATTGGGAAGAAGCAGGGTGCAGTTTGCTCTTAGGGATGAGCATGGTTTAAGGGAAAGCCAAACTAAGTTTGTTTGTTACCGAAACAATTACTGTATTTCACCGTATTTCAGCGACACGGACATCGACCCCAAAGTCGTTTTTCGGTTTTGCAAAGTCAGGTTGGGGGTCCACAGTTGACCTTTAGACATCCTTGAGCAAGGAGCATGTGATAACCGACTAAATGGTCAAATCTGACCATTTACTGAAGTTGACAAAATTAGACGATTTGGTCGTTTATCAGATGCTCCTTGCTTAAGAATACCTACAGGTCAACTTTGGACGCCCCTTAGAATCCAACCTAACTTTGGAAACATATATAAATATGTGACAACGCCCCTCAGAGTTCAGCCTTCACAGGAACTGAACATGTGACACCGCCTTTCAGAGTTCAGCCATCAGATGGACTCAACATGTGACACCACCTGAATTCAGCCCTCACAGGAACCCAACAGATAGTTCAGCCTCCCATGTGACACCCACCTTTCAGAGTTCATCTCTCTTGTAACACCACCTTTCAAAGTTCCTCCCTCATGTGACACCACCTTTCAGAGTTCATCCCTCCCAGGAGTGCTTTGGAGCTAACCCCCCTGTAACCCCTCTGTACACCAGGCCGCGGCTTAATGGGTTGGTTCTGGAACAGAATCACAATGTCGCTGTAATCCCAGTCAGACAGAGGAGGTGAGGGGGGGTTCAAAATCAGAGAGGGAGGGAGAGATGGAGAGCAATATAGTGATGGATAGAGGGAGAGAGAGAGAGAGAGAGTGCAATATAGACACAGATGGATAGAGAGAGAGAGAGGCATGGAGATGGAGAGAGAGAGAGCAATATAGTGATGGATAGAGGGAGAGAGAGAGTGCAATATAGACACAGATGGATAGAGAGAGAGAGGCATGGAGATGGAGAGAGAGAGCAATATAGAGATGAATAGAGGGAGAGAGAGAGAGAGCGTAATATAGAGTTGGTTGATAGAGAGAGAGACATGGAGATGAAGTGAGAAAGCAATATAGAGATGAATCGAGGGAAAACGAGATTGAAAGCAAGGGAGAGGGTAATTAATAGAGAGCTGGACAGAGCGAATGAACGACACGAACAGAGATGGAGAGAGAAACAGAGACGGAGAACGATTTAGAGATGGCTAGAGGGAGATGGAAACACCATATAGATGGATGGTTGGATAGAGAGAGAGAGAGAGAGAGAGAGAGACATGGAGATGGAGATGGAGATGGAATTGGAAGTAATATAGAGATGGATAGAGAGATAGAGAAACAGATGGAAAAACAGATGGACAGAAAACAATTTTGAGCTGGATCGAGAGAAACAGATTGAGAGAGAGAGAACCGCGGGAAAAACATTGATGCATGGGGAGGAAGACGAAAATAAGCAATATAGAGATAGAGACAAAAGACCGAAAATACAATTGCTTCCAGTGTTATTCAGAATTGGACCGAATTGCAGAGAGAGAGAGAGAGAGAGAGAGAGAGAGAGTCAGAGAGAGTCTTGCAGATGCTCCACGCTTCTTAATGACCGCATCCCACTTTGCTGGAAACTTGACAAACAATATTTTTCCCTGGTATGAGTTCCCGGAGCTATGCATTATTAAACTGTCTCTCTCGTCTCCGGGACGTCCTCCCCTGGCGCCGACATCACTCGGTAACACCGACACGGCCTCCGTCTCTGTCGCAGAGCCTCATCGACACACACACACAGAGAAGGCACCACGTGTCCCCCATCGCTGGCGCTGTTGTTGTCGCACCTTGGAGCCGTTCGTTGTTTTAACGGTCTCTGCAACGCGTCGCTTTGAAGACGGTTTGTTGTTAAGGTAAAGGGTGTACCCTGTTCAGGGTGAAACTAAAATGGGACAAACACGGTCCAGAAAGAGATGATTTTTTTCCTCATAAGTGAAGGCTTGCTGTGCTAGCTGGTGCAGCACGCTACAAAATGAAGCTAATTACATTTTTTCGGGCCTTGATGTATTACAATCAGAATGATCACGCTATTGTTAATATAAATCGAACAATCCCCTTTGTTCGCTTGCGTGAGGTAGTTTAAACTAAAGCTAGGATTAGCATTTGGGGAAACGTTTGGGACATTTAGTTGTTTGTTGTTTTTACAGCCACACACACGCTCCACCGTTAGGTCTTGTTAGCCAATCAAGGCTCTCTCTCTGTTTTTCTCTCCCGCTCTTTTTCTCTCCCTCTCTTATGTTGTATTTTCCTCTCTCTCTCTGTCTCTCTCTCTCTCTCTCTCTCTCGTTGTTTTCTCTCTGGCTTCTATCTCTCTCTCTGTCTCTCTCTCATATTCTCTCTCTTTCTCTCGTTCTCGCTCTGTGTAATAATTTGTAATATATAATATATTTGCAATAACAACAAAACATTGCAACCGAATTAAAGGTAAATAGAGTATTGTTTTACATGTCCAATGGGGTTGAGCTGTGTTGGGAAAATCAGGTGTATGTAATTATATGTAAATTTGGCCACACCCACATTTGAGTTGTGTGTGGACTGGAGGCATGCTGCTCAAGATGGCTGACTTTGAAGACTATTTTCTGTTCGTATTGGATAACTACTTTAGGATTTATGTTTGGCCCTGTAGCATAACGGAGAAATTGGAGTTACACCAGCTGTGGATAAATGGACTTCTATGCTTCCTGTTGGACGTTGGTCGAGGTAGGATCAGTGAACTCTTAAGTTTATATATTCCATGTCCTCTTCTTGATTGGACATGGTTGTCTCGGCATTAGATGAACCGCCTACACATTGTGTTTCAACAGTTCTCTTGATCTACTTCCCCACCTCAGTCCATAGCGGTTGTCTGCAGATGTAATTGAACAGAAAGTTGTACCGTATGGAAGAACAAAGTGTCAAAACCTCATCAGGTTTGCTGCAGTGGATCAAAGTTGCACTTGGTACTTAGCACTTTGAAATCACTGGAGCAGCTCCGTGAAAGTCGCGCGGGTCAGGCGCCTGCCCGGACTTACAAGGTGTACCACGGCTGGGCTTTTGTAATTTGTGTCTATGATTTATGGCGGGGGCCTGGATGGGTGTCTGCGCGCCCTAATGATACTGGATAGCGAGGAGGAGGAGGAACAAAACAAGATGTTGCGTGATAAAAGGTCAACCGTAATAAACGTGCACCTTTCCTTTTAGAACAAGTATTGCAACTCCCCTGGAGGGATTCAGGTAACCCACTATATTAAAGTTGCATAATAGTAATAATAGTTATGATCCTTGCTGTTGAAAATAGACAAGTGTTTTCAACTGGGAATGCAGTACTGTAACACGTGGAGGTAATGCTGTGGTTGTGTTTGTTGTTTTATTCTATAAAAAACACTTGATGTAAGCGCTTATTGTATGTTTTACGTCCTTGCACTTACAAATAGTACTTTATTTGTGTAGCATCTTATCCTAGCTATCTTTGTTGTCTACGGGGAATGGGTTAACCTAGTGATTGTTAGTGCTTGGTTCCATGAACATCCTTACTGTACCGACAGCGATATATTGTTGTTTCTTTGTCTTCTGACAAACATGCTTATTGTAAGGAAGTGTCTGCTAAATGCCCTTAATGCACATGCAAAAAGTGTTGAAGAGTTTGAATCAAACGTAAAGTGAACTTCATTGCTCTGCAGTGGGTAGGGTATATGATGATCACCCGTCTCGTGGGTAAGAGACTGGCTACTGGTGAATGATGTCAACCTTCACGTCATCACAAGTCCATTAAGAGTTCACCGTGGGTCCAAAGACCTATTGTATTTCCAGTTCAATCATTGGCCAGCGAGTCAATAAATCTGTTCTATCTGTGCTCGGCTACAATCCATTACAAAGACAACCCGGTAAAGCTCATAATATTGTCTCTGTGTTCGCTGGAAGACAAAGTGCCTAGTGTGAGCACTGAACTGAAAACAATGACCAATTTAAATCTCTGAAAACATTGCTAAAATGTCTTTCAGTTCATTATTCGGTAAATTCTATATTTTTCATTTTTGAGTCAAAAGCGACCGGTGAAACAAAATGCCACCCAATGAGTTTGGCACACACCATTCACCATTTGCATGGAGTCATTGTGTGATTGTGTTGGATTCCTGAGCCAGATGGTCCATTCTCCCGGCTCTGTGTTGCGGTAAGGTGTTTTTTTGTGTCGCTCCGGCGTGTGTTGGAGCAGGTTGTGTTTCCTTCTGCGCGTCAAAGCATCGTCTGCTCTCTCCTGAACACACATCTGCATTCACCTTGTACACACACACACACACACACACACACACACACACACACACACACACACACACACACACACACACACACACACACACACACACACACACACACACACACACACACACACACACACACGAACAGAGAGAGAAACACGAAGACACAGAGAAACATGAACACAGAAACACGAACACACACACACACTGGAACACACACACAGAAACACACACACACACTGAAACACGAACACGCACACACACAGAAACACACACACACACACACACTGAAACACGAACACACACACGCACACACACAGAAACACACACACACACACACTGAACCACCTACGCGCACGCACAATATTCCACACACAAACTCGCATCATCTTCAGACACAAACACGCACCATGAACCACCTACCTTCGCACTCCCACAATATTCCCCACAGAAACACACATTCTCGCATTATCTCCAGGCGCTCACTCACTCACACTCTGCACCCGACCCCACCCACCCATCCGATTTGTCTGATGCGTTTTCCCCGTGTTCATAGGTAGCAGCCTCCTGCTTACGCTGCTAATCTTTCCCATCTGCCATCTGCACGCCAGGTCTTGCTTCAGCGGCTTCTGTTTATCGACAGTCGGCGATGCCTTCTGAGCCAGAGAAGTCCAGGTAATCAGTTATACACACGTACGTGCGTGCGTGTGTGTCAGTGTGTGTGTACGTAGGCACTTTTCTATATGCTTTCTGGCAAGCTCTACCATAAGTCCCACAGTGGCCTATTATTATTATTTGCAACAATTTGAGGAGGAAACTTACAAAAGCAGCTCAATCTATTGGTGCTTAGCTCGGCCCTCAACCCTTGCCTGTGAGGGAGCCTATAAGGTTGTTTCAGTGTTATGGACTTGAGCTTCTTTAATAGTCCAATGAATAAGAGCTAAATGGTGTGTGTGTGTGTGTGTGTGTGTGTGTGTGTGTGTGTGTGTGTGTGTGTGTGTGTGTGTGTGTGTGTGTGTGTGTGTGTGTGTGTGTGTGTGTGTGTGTGTGTGTGTGTGTGTGTGTGTGTGTGTGTGTGTGTGTGTGTGTGTGTGTGTGTGTGTGGTTGGTTCTCGGTTCTCCAACAGTAAAGCTAGTGTTTTACCGGAGAGAATCCCTTCATTATTCAATAAAGAGAGTAATGGATAGGCCGGATATTCTCCTTAATTAAAAAAATTACGGCCCTTCCATTATTCAATTAAAATTATAATGACGATACGTTGTGAATCCACGTATATTCAATGGATGAGTCATACATGTTGGGGAATATTCTGAATTTTGGTTATTTATTTAAGGTTTATTTGAATGGGGACGAATACAGAAACAAAGATACGCTTGAGACAGTCAGGTTGATGTGTTCACCATAGAGTTTTTAGCAAAAGCTAATCTACGAAGTATTATCATGAAGTGTCTGAACGGGAATGCAAATCTCCGGCCTAATCACTGCTATGTATACGTCTGATTTCCCCCCTGAAGGCAAATGTGCTTCTAGTGCAACGCGCGGTAACGGATCTTCACAGCGAGAGAATATCCAACTTGTACGAGGCTATAATGATTCCGGTACCCCCCCCCCCCCCACCCCCCCAGCACCCCTCACCCTCCTCTAAATCAGATTTGAGCAGCGCCGGAGCAAACCTAACCAGTGGCGCTCACGCTAATAACCGCAGGACATCAACACATGGGGCGAGATGGTGGGCGCTGTCCCCTGTCAGGCCCTTCCCACTGATTGGGTTAAAATCAGCGCTAATCACATCATTAGCCAATCATCAGGGGGTATTACATGGCGACGGACACGCCGCCGCCGCCGCCGCCTCGGGCAACGTGTGAAAACAGAGCGGGCTTAGTTATGGTTCCACGTCGACGCAACGCATGGTGGTGTACGGACCCCTTACGTCCTTGCGTCAACCGCAAGGACCTGGCGTGCGCCTCCCAAAAACTGTAACCTTGCGTCGAGGCGGCGCGCTAGCAAGGGCTGTGATTGGTCCGCCCGCTAATACCCGACACGGAACCATAAAGGTTCACGACTGCGTCAAAGCGTCTGCGTTGGTCCTTGCCTTGCGCCGACGTGGAACCATAACTGAGCTTACGTTAGCGGACCAGTCCCAGCCCTCACTGCTGCGCCGCCTCGAAGCAAGGCTACGCTTTTTGGGAGGCGGACTTCATGCCCTTGCGGTGGTCACAAGGCCGGCCCGCCGCCCCCTTGCGTCGCGTCAACGTGGAACCAAAACTTGGTTTTTAGTCACCTTGGAGATTGGGGGCAAAATAATGTATAAAACGCACCGAAACCTAGTTTTCTTTCTCGCACGCCTCACTCGACCGGTTCAGTCTTGTTACAGAAGGACTCTGTGTCCATCTGATACCTAACCACGGGGTCCCGGGGTGGGTGGGTGTGTGTGTGTGTGTGTGTGTGTGTGTGTGTGTGTGTGTGTGTGTGTGTGTGTGTGTGTGTGTGTGTGTGTGTGTGTGTGTGTGTGTGTGTGTGTGTGTGTGTGTGTGTGTGTGTGTGTGTGTGTGTGCGCAGGTCAACCTTGGCAGTAAATTCATCTCTGAGTGCCTACGAGGCGGCCTTGGCCCACGTCCAACAGGTCAAACTGCGAAGAAAAATTGTCTGAAAGTGAGAGGAAATATGGGATGGAGTCCTGCTCTGAAAATCATACAATCATAATTGTGTGTGTTTGGATTTGGTGTGTGTGTGTCTGTCTGAGTGTGTGTGTGTGTGTGTGTGCACGTGCGCGCGTGTGAAAATATAAATATGTCATACTTTCCCAGTTATTCTCGTTTGACACTTGCCTATGATGACTATATTTCGCTTTCGGTAAGCACGACCATCTTTTTTTGCCGTTATGTATTTCTGGAATAATATGCTATTAAGCTGTCTGTCTATCTGCATGCCGCCTAGCTGAGCATAAGGCTCTGAAAGACGTAGAAACACGGTGTCGATGACACAATGTTTCTTAAAAACGTCAACAAACGCGGAAAAGGTAAGCGTGGGTACGTTTTGTAATTCCGACGTTTCTAATGATGTCCCTAATTCCACTCTCTGCCACAACACTTCATCATTTGCCGCAGTCCCTGTCAGGCATGGTTGACGAATGACTGATCTTTTTTTACACCTCTGAGTACACATCTGTAACGACACTCGGGCAAAAAGATTGACACGCCACTCACTACGGAATGCAAATGGTTTTCTTCGTGACGCTGCCTCTCACCAATGGAAGTGTCGAAGCGAATATGAAATGTCCAGATCAAAAGCTGACCTGTGATCTGGTGCTGGGGGGTTCTCTGGTGTAGTCATCGCCTTTTGTTAAAAATGTACTATTCTGTAGAGAACAAAATGAGAGGGCGAAGAAAGGCCTTGTCGTGGGTGGACTGGGTTTAATTATCTTAAGATATCATTTTAAACAAGAGACCAAACGATGGCTTTGATGAAAACGTAAGAACTATAGCTATACTCTGTAGTCATTAAGCGGACTCATCTCTCCTTCATTTAATCGTACATGTCTTTAATGAGCAGGTAGGGGTAAGGGTTCTTAGATACATTGAGACTGGACTTTGGTGCTGCACCTGCTGGGAGTCAAACTCTAACCACTGGACCATCCTCACCCTAGGATAACTTAAACTTGGACAGTCCGTACCTGTGAATATAAGTTGCTTGCCTAATGCCCCCACCATCATCCCTCCGTTGCTAAATATATATTACCCTCTTTTCCAGTTTAAAGAAAACATCAAACCGGCCTCGGATTAATGTGTTCCACCGGAACCCCTTTCATCGTTCTTTTACTTCTCAACCAACCCAGATTCATTTTCAAGGCTCCAGATTCAAAAGACTGACTTCAAACCCAGCTTTTATCACGCAACAGCGGGCAGGTCCCTCATAAAGGCTTTGTGTCGCCTTCTGCCTATTATTCGCCCGCACGCAGGCATGGCAGACCTCGCTCATGGCTCACTAATTCCCTTAACGATTTACTTTTCTTTGGGAAGTAAATTAAGTAAATGACATTGTTCGTATGGCCTGCATTAATAGGCTTGCGTCGGTAGGTACAGGAATTGCAAAGAATATGATAACCCTCTGGTCTGCTGTATGAACACAATTCGTTTTCACTCGCTGCCTCGAAAGACGCAGCGAATAATTGATTGAATTACACACGCAATTTCCCTCACCGCAAGGCAATTTAACAGTTGATGAATATCGCATATTTGCAGTGTTAATTCCATCCATGCTTGATCAGAAATTATCAGTCGAGGTAGAAAACACAAAACAAAAACAAACTAAGTGCTGTGGTTTTTAAAATTAACATTCTACCTAGGGCTGGGCGATATATCGAATATATGCGATGTATCGCGAGATGTTCTCCAGGGGATGTATAAAATGCCCATATCGCGAACATCGAATATAAATTGGGACGCAATGTTTCTTTTTGCCGCCGCCGGCATACTCGTTGTGCTTTCACGCGACGGGGCGACAAGATCACATACAAAGTGAACGTAGAGACGCGTATCTGCCAATCAGCGTTCAACAGCGTGGCCACTGAGTGACATGTGTAACGTAACAGCCAACCAGCGTTCAACCGTCAAACTCGGTGCAGTGCAGGCCGGGGTGAACTGCAGCACGGAGGAGAAAGTGATTGTTGCCGTTTGCGACTCCCGGAGCTCTATATAATAATATATAATATAATATAATTGGTTATATAATATCACGGATAAAAGCTCTGTGCGCCTCCTGATGGCCGTAGCGTGGGGAGCTCTCATAGGGATTGGGCTTCTCGGGGTTTGTTTAACGCACAGCGTTCCCTTCTCTCGCTATTTCCGGTGGCTCTCTAAACTCACTCCCCCCGCCCATTGCGAGTCCACGAGATTCTCATGGACGCGCGTGTGTGACGTAGTCTGGAAGGCGCGCTGCTGTAGGTGCGTGTACCTCCGACTGGTGAGTGACAACAGCCAGAAAGAGAAAAAAGGATGGAAACTGAGGATTTGGTTTCGAAAAAGAATAGCACTGGATCCTTCGTCTGGCAGTGTATATATAATAATTATTATTCAAACTGTTAATAAATAATTAACGGTTTGAATAAATGCTGTGTTGGTAAATCTAACTTGCTGTGATTTTCCTTTTCTTATGTGCAAGTTCTAAATTGTTCCAATAGAAAGCACTGATGAGTTTAAACAATATGTTGTTTCATGTAATCTACATGCAGACTTATGTTTCAGTAATACTAGAATTATTACTGACGTAACATTATGCCAGACATGGTTGAATCGAGCATTTATGATGTGCTCTAGAGGAGATTCAAAATATATCGAGATATATATCGTGTATCGAGATATAGTAAAAAAATATCGAGATATTCATTTTGGCCCATATCGCCCAGCCCTAATTCTACCATTTTGCTTTCATAGAGACTGACCTTTTTAATAATTGATCTTCAAATATTAAGGTACTTTATGGATCAAGAGAAATCGAATGATCGTGCAAACTGCAACGGCCCTACTTTGCTAAAGTTCCACCAAGGGGAAAGAAACACTAAATAAAAGTATTTACCGTTATATGCTTTACAGCGGGTCTGAGGTTATTGGCCGAACGCAGGCGTATCATTTTCAAAAGTATCATCTTAAACCGTGACACATCATGTGTGCAGCACATTGCCTTTACCAGATGATGAATCACACCAGCGTTATTTAAAGCTTGTCCCTCCACCGGGCGATGTGAAGCTAATGGGGCCACCACCAGGCCCAATCAGCTTTGAATGTAGGCTTACAACCTAGCAAACAATACTTTCTTAATGGTAAATGGACTGCATTTATCTAGAGCTTTTTATAGCTCTATATAAATATTACCTGTCATTCAACCAGTCATGCACGATTTCACACACCGACGGCGGAGTCAGCCACGCAAGGCGACAGCCAGCTCGTCAGGAGCAGTCAGGGTGAGGCGTCTCGCTCAGGGACACCTCGGCACTCGGCTAGGACGAGCCAGGGTTCGAACTAACAACCTCGCGGTTACCAGTCAAAACCCGCTCTACCTCCTGAGCTACTGCCGCCCACAGATGCACCTGCTGGTTTGGAAAAAAAACAACAATGAAAAGGAGGTTGAGACCCACCATGGCAAACGCTCACACGGCCTGCCCCCCCCCCCCCCCCCCCCCACGTAATGACATTAGTTTGAGGGCCGCTGCCCGGATGGCGCCGTCACAGTTTACTCTGCGACCGCTCACGCTGCACCGTGACTGGTTCATTACCAGCTCATTCCGTGTGTTTTGTCACAGAGTGTAAAATAAGCGTCCCACTCGTTCACCAACAGCTGTGACACGCCGTGAATCGATAACTCATCCGGGCCCACTCAATTAATTTTTCTTTAAAGTTTTTTAATCTTCAACTTTTTTTGGAGGGGGGGGAGTGAGGGAGGGATTGATTGATTTGATTTGGATGCTGTCGGTGAGGTGGTCGCGGGAGGCGTCTCTCTCCCACAGGTCTGTAAATGATTTCTCAGAAGGTAGCGGGCCATGAATCGCATCTGCTCTCTCTTCACGTTCCGTTGAAGCCACCGTTAAGAGAGACCAACCGTTTCTCCCGTTTTCAATAACGATGCTAAGATCATAACGAATGCTCGACTTGGGTGAGAGAATAGAAACCGCTGTGGTTTCTATTGGAAAGCTTTTGGAACCGCGCAGACGATGTCTGGTGCAAAATCTGAGAGCGTTGGGCGTCTGAGGCCTCTGATTGGTTGTGTCCTAGCAGCACACTGATTGGTTGTAACCAGTGAATCAGCACGGTGTGTGGGAGGGACGGACTAGCACCACGAGACTAGCGCCACCCGATGTTAAGGAGACTTATTGCATCTCGCGTAAGCGCAGAGCGTACACGCCACTGTCTCGTTGGCAGTAGTCTCCGCGGTGCGTCTCAATGCAACTTTTCAGACGAGCGGCAGAGAAGCAGTCGGATAAAGGCATATGGCCGTTGGTTTGAGTCCGGGCGGTGTGACGACCCCTTTTTAAAGGCCAGACCGCCACCGGGTCCTTAACGCTCTCCTCCAGCTGTAGCTCGGTCTCGCCGAATGCTCAGCGAGGAGCAGGTGTCTCCTCCCACGCGTCCACAGTGTGATTGGATCGGCTTTCTTTTCCCCCGTACCCCTTGGCGGCTTCACACAGAAGGTGAGGAGCCGCGCGGCTCTTTGGAGACGGGCCTTACATCGTGCGAAACATTTCCCGCGACATCCCTGAGAACAATCGTCTCCTCGGCGCGCTGGCTGTTCGCTTTCTCCCTTCCTTTCGACATTCCCTGTTCTGGTTTTGTTTTTCCGAAGGGTTCAATGGATTCCGCTGCCAGAGCGGCGGAGAGCTGGCAGGGAGACAGCAGCGCGCCCTGCCAGCTACTCTGGTGGGTGGTCGTTACTGAATAACTGAATCTTTATGTAAATCCTTCGTCGGACAACAAGGGAGAACGCCGACGCCAATGTGACGTAGCGTCCGATGGTGGAGCGGGCGATGAAAGGGGGGGGATCCCCGCGTGAGGATAAGTCGTTTGGTCACGCTAACGTCAGCCCTGGAAGCTCCGGAAACTCTTGAATCAACGTTGTTTTCTTTGGTCTATAAATTACACTCCACTAAAGCTCTATAAACGTACCTACAGCACCTTTTTAATTAGCTGCACATTCAAATGTAGGGCAGACGTCTGACTTTAGTAGTTTTACCCAAGGAGCTGGCAAGCGGGTTTTGTCACTTTTGTCAAGCCTTTGAAATCCCAAAGGCTCAAAACGAGGATCAGAAGTGAAAGTAAGAAGCACTCTGAAAGCCTTTTCCCAAGGTCCTATATTACACCACCAGGTGTGAGTGATTAGCCGTTACAAGCCATTTTGGAAATCTGCCCCTGTCATGTTGAACGATGACAAAGCGCCCAGTGACAAATCACGCCAAGTTCACCTTACCTGCCCCGGTGACGTGTAAACACCTGTTAAAGGCCCTAAGAAGCACAACATTGATGGATTTTTATTCCTATCGTCAGGTTTTGTATCAAAAATACATTTCCAGTTTATCCACTCTGCCGGTCATCTGCGGACATGTTGTGTTATGGCCTGGCGGCGAAGAGCAACATGCATCACGACTAAAACAATAACCCCAAAGACGCTCCTTAATACGAGTCGATGGCGGCAATATGTTATTGAACCATTATGCTGTCGCCAACAAGGGGGGGGGGGGGGGGGGGGGTGTGTGTGTGTGTGTGTGTGTGTGTGTGTGTGTGTGTGTGTGTGTGTGTGTGTGTGTGTGTGTGTGTGTGTGTGTGTGTGTGTGTGTGTGTGTGTGTGTGTGTGTGTGTGTGTGTGTGTGTGTGTTTACTCTCTTGGCCTCGGAGCTGATGAATGAAGATGATCAGTGAGTCCAAGGCTAGTGAAGCATTGTGGGGACGGGGGGGATTTTTCAACACGTCCGTGACACTGGAATAATGCGAACGCCATCAGAGTAATGAGGTGATACAAGAGGACCGACCTCGTCTCAAATAAACACACACACACACACACACACACACACACACACACACACACACACACACACACACACACACACACACACACACACACACACACACACACACACACACACACCGTCGTAGGATCTAATTTGTCTCACTTTATTTGCTTCCCCCAGCAGATCCTGGCCCCACGGCTTGTATTCCACCGCGCTGCACGCACACACGCACGTGCAACACGCATACAAGCACGTGCACACTCGCATACAGAGAGAACCACATTTCCACCGTCCAATTCGAGGAGTTTGTTAAGTCGAGTGAAAGCTGTCCTGACGTTAAACGAGTGACGGATAGCGGTTGCTATAAATATAAATGCAAACATATGTTTCAGCTAGTTCATTAAAAACATAATTCTCTGCTGCGTTTTCTGTGGGGTTGAGGGAAAAAGGGATAGAATGCATGATGGTTGCGTGAAGAAAAGTTATAAATAATGAGTCTTTGTGAACATTGTTGGCCCGATACATGTTGAACAGTTTGTGGAGCCCCCCCCCCCCCCCCCCCCCCAGAGCTGTCTGGGGTCCCGGCTGTTATTCAGGAGCTTGACTTCAGGATCATTCCTATACATCTGTTAGCTGCAAGCTAGCCAAGTTAGCTCGCAGCAACCTCGACTAATGGCTAATTGCTAACTTGGCAATTTTGGTTGCCTTGTCGTGTGTGTGTGTGTGTTTTGAACCGAGCCCATTGATTTAAATAGCCGGCATTTATTTTTTTGAGGAAGAATTTCACATGTGAAAGTCGCAAACAAACGTGTGAGAACGCGTGGTTTTTACACGCCTCGCTACGAAACCGCTTCAGGAATAAGCGGAATAGACCGGAGGCCCAAAGAGCCACTCGGTGGTGAATCCGGTTGAATCCGGTTCCTTGGGCTCTCGTTCAAAAGGTCCTTTTAAAGGAGACATATTATGGTGTTTTCCCAACAAGCAAACATTGTATTTGAGTTCCAGAAAACATGTTTTTGAAGCTGTTTGCTGGAAATGACTTTTAGGTAAAAAAATATTGCCTACCATTATTCCCCTCGGTTTCAGTCCCTTCAGAACGCGCTGTTTCTGGTGCCTGTAGCATTTATGCAAATCAGCTGCTGCCCATTGACCAATGAGCTGTCAGACTGAACTACAGCATGGAGTAGAGAATGGATTGTTGCCGTTTGCTGACTCCTGGAGCTCTATATCTATATAATATAATATAATAATATTATATACGGGTATCTCTGTTACTTCCACAAGTAAAGACTGGTAGTGGGGGATATCTCGGCCATGGTTGAGAAGAATTGGGGGGAAGGAACTTTGGCATTGATTCTCTAAAGAGCATGAACCGCGACATGGAGAAGAAAAGGATTGTACTCCGGGAGCTGAGCTGCCGGACTGCCTCCGAGCTCCCCGCGTCGGAGCTGCCGGACTGCAGTTCGGCCGCCGTCGAAAACGTCCGGCCACAGTCCGGCAGCGTACTCCGGGAGCTGAACTGGCGCCGAAGCTAGGTGGCAGCTCCGGCGGACGAGCAGCTCCGACTGGGGTAGCTCGGCGGCAGTCCGGCAACTCAGCTCCGGGAGAACAATCCCTTTCTACTCCATGTCTCCTCCTCCCGACTTCCCTTCGGCGGCAGCTCCGGTGGGATGAGCTCGGCGCCAGAGAAAGGGATTGTCCTCCCGGAGCTTAGCTGCAGGGCTAGCGCCGAGTTCCCCCCGCCGGAGCTGCTCGTCCGCTGGTCCACACAATCTTAGCGATGCTCTGATTGGAGGGGAGTGGGGAAGTGGGAGGTAATATTCAAATGTGCCCCCTTCCTACGTAGGAGGGGGCGCCGAAACTGACTCGCTCGTTTGGTAGCTGGAGGCGGGCTGCTTCCAGAAATGCGTATCTCGCTCAAAAAATCATGTAAGGATTTATTTCAAAGTTTGTATGCGTGTGGGAGCACCATCTACCCACAACAACACCCCAAATCCCAGGAAAAATGCTGTTTCCATAATATGTCCCCTTTAACGTGTTCTCTGTGATGGCTGTGGTCATTGACCTCCAGACAATGAGAGGAAGGAGGGGAGAGAGTGAGATTTACAGCGGTTGGATGTCACGCACACTCCTCTTAAAGATTTATTGCGGTTGGACGCAATTTTTTGGGAGAGCAATGTTGCTCGGAGCTCACGGTTATTAATCTTTTTCCGCCCAGACAATTTTTCCGTCTTTTTGTACTCCTTATTATTTTTAGTGTTCACCCCTACCCACACGCACTTGTGTGGATTTGTGCGCACCACACACACACACACACACACACACACACACACACACACACACACACACACACACACACACACACACACACACACACACACACACAGTGGAGACCTCAGGAGAATGACTGGTGTTTCGAAAAGGGTTAGTGCGAACTCCATTTCACATCGGAATCAGAAAGCCAATGCAGCAGCAGCATCCACTCCTATAAGCCGAGTGTATGGCGGTGATTGCAAAGGACTGTGGGTAAAAGCCGATATCATTCACCGCTGCACATTGCTGATTCCACAATCATAAAAAAACGATGATGCAATGGGCAATACGATGCACAACATCGTACCGCCGGTAAGTGTAGGTGACAGTTGACGTATTCCTTTGGGCCGAGGTGGGCAGTGATTGCAAAGGACTCTGGGTAAAAGCTGATATCATTCCCCCGCCCGCACATTACTCAGATTACAAAGTCATAAAAAAAAGATGGTGCGATAGGCAATACCCCGCACGATATGATACGGACGCTGAGTGCATGTGAGGTGTGATCTATGCCCCCCCCCCCTCCATGCAGACACGGCAGTGTTGTGGGGCAGCACTGGATGAGGCAGAGCTGATGTGGCTATTTAAGGCCTAATAACCCCAGGAAACATGCATGTCTGCATTTCCACTCCCCCTCTCCTCCCTTTTATTATTTTAAAGTAATTAAATTGATTCCAGTTTAGGCGTTCCGTCCAGAATCGGCCCGCGTGTGGATTAAGGCGAATTAAAGACGTTTGACATTTTGATGCGAGGGGGAAATTAAATTAGTGAAACAAATGGGAAATTCCTGGGAAATGTCAAGATGCAAATGAACGCTAGTGTCTAACTGACGTGGCACACACACACACACACACACACACACACACACACACACACACACACACACACACACACACACACACACACACACACACACACACACACACACACACACACACCCCCCTTGAGAGCATACCTGACCCCCATCTCTCCCCGGGAGCTTCAAGGACCTTCAGAGATCTCATTTCAAGGCCCTGATTGGGAGATAAGTGTTGCGTGTACACACACACACACACACACACACACACACACACACACAGTTGCACAAGTGGTGATTTTTTTGATGAACAGAAGAACGCACTGAGGCAATCCGATGGATTATAGGATTGTCCCTTTACTTTTTTTTTTACAGTGGATATAAAACTATACAAGGGAAGGGATGCTTAGTTTAAAATGGAACACAAAGCAAAAACATTTCAGGCGTAACCATTTGTGAATCTCATTACTGAAAAGCTTACTTAATGTCATGATATTGCATTTCTGCAGTTTTAGCATTATATATTCGCCACGCAAACGGAACACTTTGCAAACGATCATTAGAGGTGGATTATGATGACCAAGCATGCGTTTGAAGTAAAAAGTGTACATTCAGGACAAAGCATTACTGTGATACAGAATGTACAAACGGCAGAGCACAGACAATGTCTTGCCTCCTATCATAACACGTATTGTGTAATGTTATCCTGCCTCTTATGGATCCAAGTACCTAACCGGTGCCATCAGTGAGCCCACACCAAAACGACTCGCGTCCCTTTCAACCGAAGCCGCAACGTTAATCGTCCCAGACGCCCTTTTGACTCCCGGTAAACCCTCTAATCCCGAATCCTCTTCCCAGATGAACAGGGCTCAATCCAGCCATCAATTCCCTTTCAATCTCAAAGCCCTGCTGTCGTGATCTATAAAGAACACCCTTCAAAACCCAGAGAAAATACGACCACAACACACACGCCAACCGCCACAGATGTGGCCGGCCCCAGCTTTCTGTGAGCCGGAGCTTTTAGACCTAAGAAATCGATGTCTCTCCTGATTCTCTCTGTGCACTGCTCTGTGGCACTTTCTGTTTCGCCGTGCCAGGGAGGCTGTGGCCTTTTGTTTGCGGCTGGATATTCGCTGCGTGTCTCGCGTTTCAATGAGACCGGAAGCTTATTATCATTCCGTGTTGCCCGGGGTTGCCAGTGATATTAGTATTATCTTTTTTTCTTGTGGATCTAATTCTGCTAAAAAAAAAAAAGTGTGCCTCACTCCTCACACAACTGTGTTGAGTGAGGAGAATGCCGTCGATTGATCGTCATTGTCTTGCTACTTTTGGATGAGTGTGAAGTGCGGGGGGTTGTCGGGAGAGAGTCTGCACCCTCTCGTTAGTTCATTTCCTTAAAACCAATGTGCTGGTGGTGTTGTTGGTGGTGGGCGGTGTCTGGGGACGCATGGTGTCTCTCTGTGAGATCTAAGGTGGTGTTAAGAGGCGTGCTCCAGCCGAGATGAGGACCATTCTTCAATTCAGCTGCTTCTAAGATGAAGAACACAGATTGTAAAACACATTGTTGGCTCAAAGGAAAAATCTGACATTATCCAATCATAACAAACAGTGTCGGCCAATTTCAAAACATCCCACCCTTGTGAACTGACGCTGTGTGTGTGTGTGTGTGTGTGTGTGTGTGTGTGTGTGTGTGTGTGTGTGTGTGTGTGTGTGTGTGTGTGTGTGTGTGTGTGTGTGTGTGTGTGTGTGTGTGATAACATTATCCTGTGTGCGTGTGTGATAACATTATCCTGTGTGCGTGTGCGTGTGAGAACATTATCCTGTGTGCGTGTGCGTGTGAGAACATTATCCTGTGTGCGTGTGCGTGTGAGAACATTATCCTGTGTGAGTGTGCGTGTGAGAACATTATCCTGTGTGAGTGTGTGTGTGTAAACATTATCCTGTGTGAGTGCAAACATCCTCTGTGTGTGTGTGTGTGTGCAAACATCATCCTCTGTCTATGTGTGCGTGTGCGTGTTCCTAACCGGGTTTATCACAGACAATGGGAGACACAAGCAAACATTTTTAATCCGCGTCTGATCAAAATCAGTACGGAGGTCTGAAATGGTTTGAATCATTTTGAAGCGGTTTGAAGCAGTTTAGACAGTCTGAGGTGGTTGTGAAGTGTTTTCAAGTGGTGTGAAGCAGTTGGAAGGGGTTTAAGCAGTCTGTGGTTGTCTGAAGCGATTTAAAGCAGTCTGAGGTGGTTTGAAGCGGTTTTAAGCAGTCTAAGTGGTCTGAAGCTATTTAAAGCCGATAACCGATGGGTGTCATGTTATGTGTGCATGAATAGGTGAATGTCAGGCAATATTGTAAAGCGCTTTGAATAAAAGGGGTATGTGGGGATCCTAACCCTAACCCTAACGATTGAGTCTACCCTGCCTCTGGATGAGCTGCTGAACAGTAGCTGAATGCTGTTGACGTGTCATTAGGTTGTGTTGAACGACATATCCATAATCAACGGGAAATCATACGTGTGCCATTGAGAGCCTCTGCCACCCGAGTCGTCTCATAGATGATAAGACGGTTGCATTTCAATTAAAACGGGCGGCCGTCCATAGGAAACCGGATGCTGATATTGTAGACACGGAATTAGACTGACGAATGGGAAATGAAGCCCTCACCATTTTCATGTTTTACTCATTAGTTCATGTTGAGTTCTAATCAAATCCGACGTGTTCAATTAAAGAGATGAGTAGGGGAACGATGAAGTGGAGGAATTGCTCTTTTTTTTATTTCCCCGAGCAGTTTTCATATCGAAGCGTTTTCAATCGCAAAAGTCCTTTTTTGTTTAATTTGCGACTACTGTCGAGAGTGTGTGTGATTATTCTGGGGTTTGTCGGCCGCCGTGAGGGAGGAGGTGTTGTGGAGGCAACAGGAGTCAGACGAGAGGGAGTCTGCGTCTGCTTTTTCTGATAATTGCAGAAACAAACGCAACAAGTAGCCCTCAGAAAAAACTGATAAAAAGCATGTACCAAACAAAAGCAAATACATTCAACGCAAAAGAAAAAGGTTTTTCATGCCCAATTTTAAATAATTGGTCCATTTGCATTTTGTTTGTTACAACTAGTAGACAATGAGGCCTACCTCACTGTCTGGGTCTGAGAGTTCAAGAATCACCAAATACTTTCCAAAGTTTACCATAAATTAACACGCCATACTTAAAACCCTTTCAATTCCAAACCGCCACTCTGATCCGCCATTTTGTCCCTCGAGAGCGGGAACCTTCTGCGTGACAGCCACGCGTTTCCCCGTACAAGATGCCGCGGTCGCACACAAAATGAAAGTGTGTCTGTGTGTGCGCCTGTGTAATTGCCCCCGTAGGGAGTGCTCTCCTTCAATAACACACTTTCTGATTAGGTCTGGTGGGTGGGGGGGGTGACTCACTGCGGTGACAAGGGGGGGGAGAGGGGGGGTAGCTCTTTATTCCCGGTCCTTTCTAGCCGTGTAATCAAATAACAACACAGCACCCAAGGGAGACGGTTCAACCAGATGTGCCCCCCACCCTCCCCTGAGCCAGACCTTTTTCGGCGGGGATAATTGTTTGTACGTTATGGGATGTGACAAGGCGTTGTGGAGGTCAACCCCCAAGCCAAGCCATCTGACTCCCCCCTCTGCAGAATGCCCAGAGTCCTTACCGTCAACTCCTCTGTGTGTGTCGGTGGGCTCCCTTCAGCCCCCCCCCCCCCCCCCTCCCTTTCGGTGTCTTTCTTTTGGCTGATTATTTTTTTACCGCTTTCACTTTCACTTTGATTTGTTGAGGCCCTTTTAAAATACAGACCGTGGCTCTGTATTTTTTCATCGCCGGTGACAAAAGACGACTACAACAATTTGATTTTATTGTTGGAAAAGGAAAATAAAATGTTTTGTTTAGCGTCTGAACTATGGAGCCTGAATGTTAAAATGCCCATTTTATCTAGAAAAGTTAAGTGCTGTTTTTATGAGTGGAACAGTAGAATAACAGGGAACATGATATAGTTTTATTGTATCCTCAAGGGCAAACATTAAAGTTCTTCAAAAGGAAATACTTCATTCAGAAATCGATGGGGACGCGATAGCGGTCAGGAATATCCACCATTAACATCCAGACGGCCCTCTGGTGACACAGACATGGCATGTGAGCCGGCTGGTAGCCTTGACCGGTTTCCCTCCATGATGTGTTGATCTCGGTTGATCCTCTCCCCGACCCGAACGCACGGAGCCACCGGGCCACCGGGCCTGTGCACATTTCCATTTAGGAGATCTTGCTGACGCTTTTGACCAAAGCGACTTAAGGCTCAATTATGGTTCCACGTCAATGACCACGCGGACGCTTCGACGCAGTCCTGAACCGGTTTTGGATCTGCGTCGGGTTCAAGTGAGCGGACCAATCACAGTGCATGCGGGAGGCGCACGTCAGGTGGACGCAAGGAGGGGCCGCAAGGACTTAATGGGTCCTTAAACCCCCATGCGTTGCGTTGGTACGATAACTTCATTCACACAATCGCACACCGACGGCGGAGTGAACCACGCAAGGCGACAGCCAGCTCGTCGGGAGCAGTCATGGTGAGGCGTCTCGCTCAGGGACACCTCGACACTCGGCTAGGATGCGCCGGGGATCGAACTAGCAACCTTCTGGTAACCAGCCAAACCCGCTCCACCTCCTGAGCCACACGCCGCTTTGTAACCTGAAAGGCTGCGTGCGATCGTTGTCTCCGCCACACTCCCCCGGGAAAAAAACGGGACGAGTCACAAATTAGCCCCGGCGCGAGTTAGCGATGGGCTAACTCGCTAGGATGCGCCGGGGATCGAACTAGCAACCTTCTGGTAACCAGCCAAACCCGCTCCACCTCCTGAGCCACACGCCGCTTTGTAACCTGAAAGGCTGCGTGCGATCGTTGTCTCCGCCACACTCCCCCGGGAAAAAAACGGGACGAGTCACAAATTAGCCCTGGCGCGAGTTAGCGATGGGCTCCAAATAAGTTCATCAGACGGGACAGAAAGGTGAACTTAGCAAATAGTAGTGATCTATGGAGAGGGTCGTGTCCCCTTGGGACACGGCCCTCTCCATAGATCACTGCTATTGGCTGATTGAATTAGACCAAGGGGAGGCGGAGGATCCAGGGGTTAGGCTGAAGGTGTGAGGAAGCCGGGCACGACCAGAAACTCCACATGAAAACGTCTTTCCCGGTTTTCCGGGCCATAAAACTTCTCGGATAATGTCGCGGAACGTGATGTATCGCCTTGCTGCCGGTTCATAGGCTGTTACAGGATATGCACGGAGAGTACATCATCGCTCTCTCCTCTATCTACAGACGTCTTAATGGATTGATCCGTGATTCCCAAACCTTTATTGGAGCTGAGCCTTATCCCTGGTCGACGCCTGGTGGAATCATCGCATTAATGAAACAAGAAGCCCAGACGGAGACTGTGTCGCGCTGGAAGAGTCGGTCGCTTCAGTGGGTTTTTAAGGTCGGAAACCTCCATTACGAGTCGAGGGGTACCCAATTATAGCTTTCCTGCGTTCTCTGAGAGAGGGGGAGACGGGCAGAGGGGGAGAAAGGGAGAAAGAGGTCGAAATATCCCACGAGGGGGTATTGCTCTTGTACCTTTCGACAGTCATCATCTATCACAGAGGTCTGCTAGTGAAGGCCTGAATATTAAGTGAGGTCGCTTTCACTAGATCCTCCCCCCCCTTGACCCCCCCCCCCCCCCACCCCCCCTTGACCCCCCGGGGACAGATTGTCGGTCGTTTGTTAAAGTTTGTATTGATTTTGGGTTCATCAATAAACAGTGATCAGCGGACAGCAGCCTCTTTGACGACTTTTAAACAAGAGTATGGACTTGAGGGGTTCCTCAGGGACGTCTGTTTGAAAGGGGGGGGGGGGGGGGAAGCAGAACACTCAAAAATCAAACCCATCCCAAAAATGAACATTGTTTTCTTCTTGTTTAAATTGTGGTGTATCGGAACTGACCCACGTGACCAATCACCGCGTTAAACCTACGTTAAATACGCTGGGTCGATCCTGAGTGGGCCAACGCTTTCTACAGTAGCCAATTAGGCGATGACGCCTCTGGTGGGAGGGACAGGTCCTTGAAATGGAAGTCATGTAGGCGGAGCCTGCATGACCTCCGTACAGGGCTTATAGGCTATAGTCCTATGTGGCGCTTGTAAAAGCCGAACAATGCGCTCTTAAACACGGGAAACAATTCAAAAACACAAAATAGGTGTTAAACAGCCAACGGCTTGGCTGTTCTCACACTATGCAACAAAACTTACTTTTGACAAAATTCTTAAACAATCAATGATCAATCATCGATTAATCAGGCCCCTCCCTAATTGGCTCTGCTCAAACGTCGGCCGGCCTTGTTTAATCCTGGCCGTATTGCCTTCCTAACGCACCGCGTGTTTACTAGCGGCTGTGTATCTGATCTCCCCGCTGGCCTTGCCGGTTCTTCTTCCAAACAACAGCTCGGGGCGATTTGGGAAGGGGGATATAACTCCAGATTAGAGCTGGGCACTAGGTTGTTTATTGCTGTTACTGGTATCCCTTTGTATGCACTGTTGAAAGCGCTGGAAACAAGAAAACAAACGACGACATAGTTTGCATGCTGGCTGGCTACTTAAAATACCGCCGTCAGTGAGTTTTATTTTATTGCCAACTATGCCTTGAAAAAAAGATAAAGTATGGTACATTTTGTGACATCTTCACAAAGAGCGTGATCATTAAAGCTATTTGTACCGCGACCGAAATTTTGTTATTTTGGCTCTAATGTACCAAAGCTTTGAAAGTGTGCCATCCCATTCCACATGAGAATTAAACAAAAAGATGAATAAACATCTACAAAGAATACAGAGTAGGATGTGAGCCCGTTCATCAACACACTGGTCAGGCCTAATGTGCACCAACGAAGACAAAACGCCAAGAGATGAGGATTTCTGAACACGTAGATTAATGGAACTTCATGAACGAGTCCACCACCATTTTGTCCCTCCCCTTGCGGCTAGCATTTGCCTCCCAACCAAACTCGACTCTATTTAACAGAGGAAAAGCAAGTTTGCTTCTGTGTGTCAGAATGTCATTTGGAACTTAACATTCTGACTCAAGTAAAAAAAAGATCGTTTTGGGGGGAAAAAGAAGGACAAAGAATAATGACGATTAGACTGAACAAAGGCTGGGGCTGATGATTAAATCATTATCAGAAATGATTCCCCTGGACACTGAGCAAGGCTGTTTTAGGACATTCAACGACTCTTGTTTTTATGGCGATTAAAAAAAATAAGAGTTGGCTCAATAAAAGAAAGAAAAGAAAGTATTTCACCAAGATAAGATTTGGTTTTCCAATTACAGAGACCGCTTATCTCCCGAGGTCCACAGTTATAACCCGATAGGCTTTGGGATTGGCCAGAACGGAGGTCCTTAATTTTATGCTAAAAGTTATATACAATTACCACATAGTTCTCCATTCTTTGAATGCTCATCACAACCTGAAATATTAATGAAGGGTTTTGAAGAGGACAAAGAAAGGACCACAGAGTCTGCCTGTTTGCTTGGTTTGTCCTCTCTGGGTCTCCCGTACACCAGGTTTATGTTATCCCTGGGACGCGATGTTAGTGTATATAAAGCCACGGTTAATCAATCAAATGCTCAAATGGAAATTTCTGTATCTGCTCAGGAAAGTGTTTTCCAAGAAATGGACACCAGCATGCATTAAATTGTAACTGTTTCATATCTTAAGATTTTGTAAACTGTATGACCAAGTTTTTAAATGGTGTATGCAGAGTATGTGTTAGTGCTCTGCCTACAACACATGTTGAATGTTGGTCACTGCCATGCCACGGAGGGATTCAAACCTAACCAGGTAATCCATGTAGGACTCTTAAGAGCAACAAAATCAGGCCAAGATCGTCCTGAACCTCGTTAGTTTGAGGAATCACCCAGAGAAAGACGGCGAACAAATCCAGACATCTTTTTAAAATTTGAACGAATGGGAAGCAGAAAAACATGGCCGACAGGAGAAGACGTTTGATTTTCCATTTTCTATCAATGTATTTTTTGTCTCCTCGTCACTATGCCCGTGTGCCTTCCTCTCCCCCTTACCTTCACAAAGAAGAAGATTGAGAAAATCAGGCGGGCACATGCCACTAAAACAAACAGTTTCCTGCAGATGTCTCTCCCGACGCTGCGGGCTGTAAACTGTGTCGTCAGGCAGCCCCGAACCAAACGAGACACTCAGTGAGTTCGTTGTGTGTCTGCAGCACGTTCCACTCCCTTGATCACACTACACAAATTAAACACAAATCATTAGGCGCGCTCCGCACACGGCGGAGAGGAGTCGTTTTCTCGGTTGTTTCCACGTGTCAATAAATCACATTTTCTCCGACCTACTGTGAAATGAACGTGTGTGGTTCTTTCCCGTTTCTGTTGTGTTTTGTATCGACACTGGTTTATCACAAGCCCATTAATTCCTGACGGATGCGCTGTACATTTTCAGAGCGTGTGGCATGGGCATGCGAGGAGGGGGAAAAGATCCAACTATTGATCAACAGATGAAGTTCATGTTTGTTCACAGAACCTCCGCTGACGTGCGGAGTCAGGATGGCAAGTCGATTTTTTGGCCTCATCTGGCATTCAACCGTGTGTTTCAAATGCAGTCAACTTCAACACCAGAGTCCAATCAGACCAAAAACAGCTGTATTTACTCACTTGATTGCGTTTTCCTGAGCACTTAAGTACATAACTTCCACCACTATCTCCCTGTACATGTGGACGGCATATGACCGCACGTCAAATTTGTGATTGGAAAAAGCCTGGTGGTACAAATTGAAATTGCTTTCTCGGCCGTTGGTGCAGAGGTGTTTATTTCTAGAACAAGCCTCCTGATTGGTTGTATTTCCCCTGCGAGTTGAAACAACCTCCTGGGTAGGTCAAGGCAATGGTTTCCCATTAGCTGCTTGCTTACATTTCTCTCTAATTAGCTATTGCCCAGAGACTCTGAGCATAGTCTCACAAAAACGTCAATGTAACCGTTTCTGACTTGTGCCTTAACGTAAACATCTTTATTCACTAAACCCAACTAGGCCAATTTGTATCGGGAATGGGAGACTGGGTCATACCGGGCGCCATTTTATGAGGGAGAACCAACGGGCCAACAAAGGCAGTGCCCTCTAAACGAGGCGCCTTCGCCATAGCGTTCAACACGGTGTGCCGTAGGACTACTAGATTATGGAAAAAATCATGATCACGATTATTATGGTCAACATTGAAATCACTATTACTCAAACGATTTTTTTTGAGTTTGAAAACATGATGCATTTATTCAGCATTTCTCTCCAAAAAAAAAAAGCTTTCTAACTGAGAACTTTGAAGTTTCCACTTAAAAAATACACAAAATGATTGAATAGAAAATGTTCAAATCAAAAACAACGTACAAATATGTATCCAGCTGTTTCTATAAACAGCTGGATACTGTTTATAGAAATTGCACAGCCCTGGTGTGACGTCAACTTCAATATACCCTGTGTATGCTTTACTACTGCCTCTTCATTGATCGTTTAAGGAACAAATAGTCTATTGTTAGAAAAGAGAATTAAGTGTGTTGTTTTTTAAATCCCTTCGGGAATGTTGAAGCACTTTAAAGAACGGTTTCTTTATGTTCAAAACATGTTTCTGAATGTCTCCAGGCAAGTTTTGAAACGTATGAATATTTAATGACCGTATTCAATGCGTAATTATTAACTGATTAATTAAAACGTTGAATCACACAGCTGAGAATGGCGCTGCCAACATTTATGATGCGTTATCATGCCATTTCCTGATGGCTATATCGGTTGTGTTATTTTTTCCTGTTCATCTAAACATCTGCAAATGCCTGGAGATTCCTTGTTCCTTTTCGGGTTTACATAAATATCATTTCCTTCTTTAATTTGTAGCCATTGATCATGTGAATAAAGTTTACTGTTTAGTGCAAATACATCTAATAGCATTCTATTAGATGTATTTCTTTTTTTTCGAGTGTGAATATGTGATTCAGATACGAACACAACTGGGGAGACAAGTGTTTCTCATGGACGGACGTATGGAACCTAGTTCCTACTGGTGACCCCTGACCCCCCCCCAACCCCCCCACCCCACTCTTTATACCCGTTCTGTCTTACACACAGGAAGGGTTGATTGAGTGGTGACGGAGGGCCCTGTCTTTGGCTCAGCGTCACAATAATGCTGCTCTCCTCCGAGTGGCCACCTCTGTGGGCCGATTCAGAGTTGATCTCTGTCTGTCTGTGTGTGTCTCTCTCTCGCTCTCTTATTCTCGCTCTCACACTCACTCTCTACACTCTGCTGGCTGTGGCGCTTCCGACAAATGTGCACGTGCAGGGGCGGCTCACCGGGGAGATCGCGTACCATGCAGGCTCAGTCCTGAACGCAGCCACCCGGGTTTGAATCCTGCCCCTGTTTAAAAAAAAGAATATTAATGACATGCAAATAGTCGCTCTGAAATTGTACCTACAACACCTTTAAAAGCTCTCTCTGTCTCTGTTTCTCGGTCTCTCTGTCTCTGTCTTTCTCTCTGTCTCTCTGTGTCTCTCTGTCTCTCTGTCTCTGTCTCTCTCTCTCCACTCCGTCTTGTTCTCTTACTTCTGTATTTTCTCTCTCTCCCCCTGAAAGTGGAGGCATCAGACCTTCTCGTTCTGTGTTCCCCTTCCGGCGGACGTCGCAGTTGTCACCCTGAAGAAAATAAGTTATGAGAAGAGGCAGCAGGACGGGGGGCCCCCTGTGAACGCCCCCAGCGAGACCCCAGCCAACGCACGGGCAAATCGAATCCATCCTGCGTCTCTCTGACAGAACACGGTTCACCGTCTGGCACGTCAGACCCGCCGTCCACTCGTACTTCTGCCTGATGGCTCCTAAAGTGATGTCGGCGTCTCCCTTTGTTTGGTCTCGGGCCGACGTGAGGAGGGTAGAGACTGCGTGAGAGAGTCTCCCCCCCACCCCCCCCCCCCCCCCCTGTCACGCAGTCTCTCAACCTCCTCATGTCGGCCCGAGGGGGGGGAGATGGCACTGGAGAGGGGGGGGGGGGGGGGGGAGAAATGGAAGATGTAGGTGGGCAGGTGGACTAGTTGTGATGCTGTGACAATGGGATCGTTTCAATCCGTTTTTTTTGCAACTGCTCACCAGAAAGGAAATTAAATGCAGGATTTGCATACAGAAGATGTTCGTTTCCTTTGTCACGAGTAACTCATTAAGGGCTGCAAATTAGTTTTTTCAAAGACAACATGAAATCACACTTCATTGAGAGACTTATTTCCCAAACTATTCCACCAAATCCACTCAGGATTTCAAAAAGTATGAAACTTAATTTTGTGTACTTTAATTGGGCTGTTCGGTTGAAATTAGTTTTCCTAATTAAACCGCCAGACCGTTACATTTCCCTGAAGTCAATCTAGATGTATTAATTTATATAAGGTGAATCATATTTCAACTGTTATTATTCTGGGTTAGCTGGGTTCAAGGTCCAGGGGTCACATTAAAAAGATCCATGCCAAGACTTTGGTCTTCAGCATCCTGAACTACAAATTGAGTTTCTTTTGAACAATCCATACAAATGATTAATAATCAGTATGATTGGTAAATTGTATTCATGTATTTTTATTGTTTTTGTATTGTTGGTTTTCACCTATGATTCTTCCTACAATTCATGAATGGTGTTTTATTTTAAATGTTTTATAAAATGTAAAGGGAAAAATCGAATCACGGAAAGACAAAGAGAGAGCAGGGACTCCCTAACAAGGCATCAGTGAGCTCTTCGCTGCAGAAACGTGACACGCTGTTTCATAAGAAGAGCACACAATGAATTCAATACATAATTTCTATAATTTGTATAAATGATAGTGAAAATCAGAAAGCCGGCATGCTATCTTACTTTGCTAGGCTGAGACGGTATTTTGTCCATAGCATTACATAATACGAGAGATACGAATCTAAGCGTCTCAATAAAAGGACTTTCTTCCAAAGTCACGACTGCACATTGCCTACGACTTCCCCGGCGACGCTACAAAAGCACCGAATCGTATCGTAATTCTACTAGTGTTGCACAGAGACCGAGAAATACATATCCTGAATGCTTTCCTTACGCTCTTGCACTCCTTCTAATGCATTCCTCACACTTCTGCAGCGGCACAGAAACGTCTTCGTGTTTCGATGCATCTTTTATTCTCCCTGAAGTCGGGCTGTCCTCCTTCCAAACAGACGAGTCTAAAAAAATAACTCGGCAGAGCTGAGACAGAACTCTGCGGTCCGTACGGGCTCATCGTCCACCCGGCCGTGAACAGACTGAACCCCGGGGGGGTCTTTCTCAGGCTGAGCATGCGTCTTGTAATGTCGTAAAGCCTGAATGACCCAGGTGGTGTATCGCCCGACGCTCTTTATGCTTATTTATAAAGGCCTCAGAGCGTAGCATGAAGATGAGGGACGGCTCGTCATGCAGCAGCTGGACACTAACAAGGGCTGTAAAGGGAGGGGTGTTTAAAGTCTAGTGCTAGGTGTGTTTGACTCCCACCTGAAAGGTACTGGGTTCGATCCCCGGTGTCCTCAACCCACCTGAGTAAGATAACTCAACCCGTACCTGCTTCGTAAAGATATCCCTGAATGAACGGGGCGTGGTGGCTCAAGAGGTGGAGCGGGTTGACTGGCAACCGGAAGGTTGCCAGTTCGATGCCCGGCTCCTCCTAGCCGAGTGTCCCTGAGCTAGTCGCCTCACCCTAACTGCTCCCGACGAGCTGGCTGTCGCCTTGCGTGGTTGACACCACCGTCGGTGTGTTTGATGTGGGTGGGTGAATGTCGGGGAATAATGCTAAAGCGATTTGAGTGGCCAGTGGATAGAAAAGCGCTGTATGATTGCAGTCCATTTACCATTTAACTGGAGGTCGCTTCCGATGAATAATGACTAAAGTAGGTCAAACGGTCAGTACTGAAATTGTGTCGTTAAGAATCTCAGGATGTTTCAAAGCCACAAAGTCAAATGTTTCTCAAAGTCTTCCCCAGCTTTGAGAAACGGCTTTGAGAGACGGCTTGTCTCACAAATTTCGTGCTCAGATTCCTCATACAGATATATATATATATAATCAGTTTATTCTAATTGAATTTTTTTTTTTTTAAAGGAGGTCATCACACATTGCTGATCCGTAGGGGAGGATTTTCGTATTTGAGCATGAACCATAAATTGTTGGGACATCAACTTTTTATAATCTGGTTTGAACCGGAATCAGTTCACACATGTTGTCATGTAGGTGAACTCCAGAGAGAATGGCGCCGCTGTATGGTGCCATCTCTTCATTCTCAGGGACCTGAGAAACGGCAGTGATCCAGTTTTACACCTCAGGGCAGAACATCCAGGGTCAAAGGTGTGTGTGTGTGTGTGTGGGGGGGGGGGGGGGGGGGGGGCGTTGAAGAAGTGAGATGACAGTAGCTGAACGGCAAGGTCAAATACTTATGTCAAGAAAATAATCCCTTTTTCGTTGGCCTTTTATTTATTTATTTTTCCCATATATATTCCTTTGAAGATGACGTCTGGACTGATGACTCAATCAAGGACTGTTTGATCCTCACATATTCTTCACTGGCCGTGAGAAAATAAATTAAGTCAAATAAGTTGGAGCAAGTTCGGGACATTCGGGTTGGGAGCGATTTGGGAGCATTCAGGAAGTTTGGACCGTTCAGAAGGACTGTTTAAATAAAGACGTGCCCCCCCCCTCCTGGGGCTAGGGAAGGTCGGTCAATGAAATAACAATAACACGTGGGTTATTGCTTTCCGGTGGAAATGCAATCATTGTAGCCTTGGACATTTTAATAAAGGCGCGGCCGCTGTGATGAGATCTGTCTGCTTTAGAAGCCCTATGAATATAACTGTGTATTTACCGTATTAATGCCACCCAATCCCTTCTCCGGGGTCTATCGTAGGGGCTCAATTATGCTCCACGTCTCTGGCTGTCGCGCCCAGGGGTTTGGAGTGCTAAGTCTCGCAGAATTGCGATCTCTCTAACCGTTTGTGAATCCAGCCTGGGGAACGACTTTTTCTATTTTTTTTGTTGGCGTCAGCGTTAAAAGTTTTTCTGCTGTCTGCCCCATCACTTAAATCGCTGACTCTTTTTTTTTAATGACTGTGTCCATGGCTACTGCTCTTTACTTAACGTTTTTTTCGTCTGATGAATGTGTAGAGTGTATGTGCCCGGTGGTCAGTCGAGGATTAGTTTTTTTGAATGTTGACCTCATGATTTTGGTTCATTCAAATCCAATCTTAATCAATTCAGACCAACCCACACTGAAACGGATCAACGCAAAGAAAAGGGTACAAGAGAGAGTACAATCAGTCGGTGTCACCAACCGGAATCAGAATCCGATAACCTAGGGCACGAGAACTTCATCATAAAAAAACGCTTTTATAATCCTTTCACCGTTATTATAGATTATACAACACTGTGGACCTGGCTTGCAATTCCAATAACTGTGGACATTTGGAGTGCAGCAGTCCTTTGTAGTATGGAAACGGGTCGTGTTCATCACTGCAAGCCTTACTCATCCGGATCGTTCCATTGTATGAAAGCACTGAAAAGGGGCTCTGTGCTGCATAAACGTGAAGGGTGAACAATCTGTTGAGCTACCGTTCCCTTCAAGTGGGGCCTTATACAGTTGAAGTGCACCGAGTTTAGACAGGAATATATAGACCACTGAAGCATATATTAGCGTTGACTGTCATTGGCCATATTCGTCATATCCCGTCGTCCCACCAACCAGTCTTTTGGATTTCGGGGTGTTTTTTGTCGTTGGATGATAAGGTTGATGATAAGGTTGTGGTAAGGGATAGTTATCAGATTGGGTTTATATAGATTTTGGACTGTGGATCATTCAGGACTTACAGCCTGGACAATTCTTCTTCCTTTGTAAATATGTTGCAGAAAAAGAAGACATTAAAGCTACTCTTGACGTTTTACTTAACTGGAAGCAATTGTTCCTCCGTTGCTTTACTGCCATTGGCTCAGTCTTCTTCTGGTTTCCGTGTTGCTACTGGTTACGTTCCCCGCTCAGCCAATCAGAAGGCCGACCCACCGCTACACCATCAACCGGTTGCCATGCTGTGGGGCGGAGCCGTGTTGGCAGTGGGATGTCAATGTCGCCATGACAACAAGCTGTCGTCACGGCTCTCAATCTTAAGTAGTCTCAGCTAACCGCGTTCAAAAGCCCCGTTTTATTAGGCTTTTATGTCATTAGCGTTTTCCTTTCTCTTTAATTGCATTATCTACAGCC
>NC_082385.1:1520929-1550531 GCF_031168955.1 Gadus macrocephalus | reverse complement strand
TAGCAGCGCGACACAGTGTAGCCTGCTCAATAAAAACAATGGAAAAGCGTTTTTCACGATATGTTCATTGTAAAGAATAATACCTCGAGGCTACTGTTTGTTTGTTTTTATCCCCACGTCGCCCGGAAGTGACGATTCTGTCGACCAATCAACGGAGGGGGTGTGTAAAAGTTACGGGGGTGTGTAGCTCGAATTTTCCGGCACCCTTTCAGGCGTCTCAGTACCCCCAACAGAGGAGTACTGAAGACGAGGGCAAAACGAGTACGGCTCAGTCCGGGTCACGCCCACTTTTGGCGGTGGAAACGCAATCCGTACCGCACCTTTGCGAATCGAACCACACCCTGCAATGGAAACGCGCCATGAGACGCCTGAAAGAGTGCCGGCAAGTTTGAGCTGCACACGCCGTCCGTCGATTGGTCGATAGGATCGTCAGTTCCGTGCGACGGGGGGATAAGAACAAACCAACACAGGACAACGGCGAAAAACGTAGTTTATTGAAGAACATGTCGTGCAAAAATTTGACGTCCTTCATTGTTGATCTTTGTTCATTGCATTCTTCTTTTTCCTTGGATTTATTAGCAGGCTACACTGTGTAGGGGCTGCTATGAGAACGCGTTGCTTACGTAGCTGCTGCGGCTATCGCCATCCGGCTAACCCCGCCCTACCATAAGGGTACTGTCGGCGGTGGAAACGTGAGCCGTAACTGAGCTGGGCCAAACCGCAGCCTTACTACTGGGCTGAGGCGTGCTGGGTGCGAAGCTCGCTGGTGGAAATGCAACATCTCTCTCAGACCGCATTCCCTCCCGGAGAGCCCCACGTGAGATAAATGTGCAACGCTCCTTATATAGTGATTATAATAATGAACAATGAGGTTTTATTTGGTGGGGGGGGGGGGGGGGATGTTAAATAACCTGCATTTATATTACCGAGATTTGAAACCGAGGCAGAATAAGCAGCAGAACGAAATGTGATACAACTAACTAAGTAGAGGCGCGTTTGGCAGCGATTTCTAAAGCTCGTTGATTTAATTAAACAGAACAAGGAAAAAACTTTATTTTTCTTCCTAACTAGGAAGAAAAGTTTGCCGTTTGGATAGTCTTCAGCAAAATAAAAAAAACTCTGCCACAGTTATTATTGGACACGTTATTATGTGTATCTGCCTCCATGCAGAGTGCCCGCCAAGTTGCCTGATTTATTTTCTCAGCTCATTGTCATTCCAGTGCCACACTCCTCCACCACCTCCAGACCATAGTTAAAACCAACTGCATAATGTCCTTCCAGTCCCATTCCCCCGTCTCACTGTATCGTATGGCATGATATCTCTCCCCCCCCCCCCCACCCCATCACACCCAAACAGCTCTTGCTGTGTTCCAAATTGTACACTGCAGCCCTACAGAGGAACACACTTTGTCCGGCCTCGACAAAGCCGTAATATTTAATAACCTGGCTGCTCACCACAGGAGCTGAAAGCAGCCTGCCTACGTGTGGCTTTGAGATTCGGATTTGCCTGTAGCTGTGATCGAGAGGAAAGCAATCTGGGAGAACTCTGGGGTTCATGGGAAGGTCAGGAGGGAATGAGCTTCTCAGGTAAATGCCGGCACTAAACCCCTGGCTTGTATTTACTAATGTGTTGCAACGCTTGTTTGATTTGCATTGAATATTTACCGGAGCAAACCTTGAGAATATTATGATGACCCCGGGTTCGGTTTAGTCAGAGTATCTACGTTTGGCTGTAAATCATAACTCAAAACTCGTTTAGGTAACATAATATTTGGGTTTATTTATGGGGTTTTAGAATTCGTTACTCAAATGGGAAGTATGTCTGAATAAAGCAGTAGAATATTAAACTTCCTTTCTGTCTGCAAGACACTTTAACCCCCCCCCCCGGGTATTTTTAACAAAGCCGACACATTTTGCAATGTTGTAAACATTCCCTAGTTTAACCGTATTAACTTCAGATGCATAATTTGTAGGTACGGCCTGTATTCTTTAGTTCCGATTTGTTTGCTATCTTCGTAATGGCCCTTGTCATGAATGGGATTGAGCAAAACTGAAAGGGTTTGAACCAAAAACCTAAAACTCAACTACATTAACATTAACATTTAGGGCATTAAGCAGACGCTTTAATCCAAAGTGACTTACTATAAGTACATTTGTCAGAAGAAAGTGAAACAACAATATACAACAGTAAGAATGTTCATAGAACATAGAAAGCACTAACAATGGCTAGGATAACCCATTGCCCATGCACAACAAAGATAGATAGGATAAGATGCTATAGAATTAAATACAGCTAAATACTAACTAAGTACGGCGTACAATAAGTGCATACATAAAGTGGCAGGACGTACAACATACAATAAATAGGAGGGTCACGGGTTGGCTATGCAGTATCTAGGTGAACTCTGAACAAGTCCATACGGTTCTGCTTCCCAATTATCGGCGTTGGGTTGAGAGGAGTCACGTTCTTTATGCTTGAAATAAGTGGACGCACATCGCAAACGTTAATTACAATCCATATCGGTTATGTGTGTTTAATTTAGATCCAATTTTATGTGTTACCTTTACAGTAAGTGCACCTTAATCACCAACATATGCTGTAAAACCTGGCGGAGCGTGTCGAAGGCGCCCAGTGTAGCGCTAGCATGACTAATGGAAGCCTATGAGAAGTCTGCTGCTCGTGCCGCTGTCTCCTGCCTTGATTAGAACGGTTAGCTTTAGCTGATGAGCTCCGAGCCAAAGCTTATCCCCATAGCAATTACCGGACATTATTTGACTCCTCATGATTTGGCCCGCTTCAGCCACCTTGTTCTCTGGCTCCTTTTTATGGACGTTTCTCCTCTCCTCATCTCTTCAGATCCAGTCCCAGCAACAAACAGTATCGCAGGTTTATTGTTTTTATCGGGTTTTCTTTCGGTTATCGGAAGGAGTTACCGTACGCTAAAACCCAATCACTGGGGCCGGCACCCCCTGTGGCGAGACTGCGCACTGCACCGAAGGTCCAACAACGCCCCCCCCCCCCCCTCCCCCCTGCCATGTGAAACAGATCGCGAGCCGCTCAGCAAACAAACACTTAATCCAACGCGGGGTTCCAGCGCGGTCGATGTGGGTGTTTAATTACTCTCCACCGCCGCAGCAGACGGGAGGTTTGCTAATGATCCCCCTCGCTGGCCCTCCTCCAATCGCATGGAAACACTTGAACCCCCCCACACACCGCCACCCCACCCCCCTCACCCCCCCCAGCGCCGATAAGAGGCCGTTGTCCACTCTGCACCACTTTGTAGCTGTTCAGTATTCACCGCTCCTTCTCCTCCCCTCTCCTCCCCTCCCGATCTCTCTTTCTCACCACGCTCCCATTGTCCAGAAGGAGGAGAAATAATCCCCCCCCCCCCCCCCGCCGCCAGAGAACGCTGGCGGGAACGCTTGTTAGGTTGTGTGTCCCGGACCGCCGGACCCCGGAGCCAGGTGCGCCACGGTCGGTACGTGCCCCTCCATAAGAGCGCTCGCATCAGCAGGGCAGGAGACGCAACCGGGGGCTGCTGCCAGGTCGGCCGCCCCCGTCACTCTGGGCTCCGCTTCACTGGGATGGAAGCCTCGAAGGGCCATTAAGCTCTTCAGGTGCGTCTGTTTTTGTGTTTTTGTGTTTTTCCAGGGGTTGTTCCGGGTTGTGATTTTTTTTTTTTTTTTTTTTTTTTGTGTTTTTCTTTACAGTCACGTCGAAACGGTTACCGGAGAACTTCTCTCTGCCTGCGGTACGCCAATGTTGAAATTCATTTTTGTTTCTTAATTCGACTACGGTTGGGGGACGTTGCCCTCCCTGGGAGCTGGTGGAATCTGCAAGCTCATGTTTTTGGTGTTCTCCAGCATATGCGTCTGGCGTCCTTCCCGTTAATTGAGACAGATTTCCAGCAGACCTGGCCCAAAGTCGGGCCAATCCCAGCTGTTTATCCAACATTTGGCAGGTTTGATGCGTCGACAGTAGAGTGCAGAGCAGCGCCTTATGGCAGCACCCACAAATGTGCGAGACGCTTTTATCCAAAGCGACATTCAACCATTCATGCACACATTCACACACCGACGGCGGAGTCGACCACGCAGGGCGACAGCCAGCTCTTCAGGAGCAGTCAGGGCGAGGCGTCTCGCTCGGGGACACCTCGAAACTCAGCCAGGAGGAGCCGGGTGATCGAACTAACGTCCTTCAGGTTACCAGGCAACCCGCTATACCGCCTGGGCTACCGCCTCTACGGTACTCATGAGCACTAGCGTCAATGGATGGGAGTGTGTGTGGGAGGGGGGGGGGGGGGGGGTGCATGCGGGGGGCGACTGAGTGAGTGCAGGTGTCAGGGTGAGTGAGTGAAGGAGTGAAGTGAGCGAGAGTGACCGAGTGTCGATGAACCGGAGTGAGGGTCAGTTAGTAAGGCGTTGAGAGAGCTGCCGAAGGAGTGCGTGGGAGAGAGTGTGCCCGGAGGACGTGTGTGTTGGTTTGAACGGAGGGAGGGAGTGAGCGTGTGAGTGGGTGTATCATGTAGCAGCAGGTGTTGCCGTGTGTAGAATCTCATTAGTGTGTGGGTACGTGTGTGTGTGTGTGTGTGTGTGCGCGCGTTTAATCTCATTGTGCGTGTGTGTGTGTGTGTGAGCTCATCGCTTGTGTGTGTCTGTGATCCCATGTGTATCTGTACATTACGGGGGGGGGGGGGGGGGGGGAGGGGTTTGTGATGTTTCTTGGAACATACATCATGTTTGTGTTTATGTCCTCCCTCCCCTTATGAAGTGGCTGCCTGGGGCTTACCTGGCCGGGTGCCTACGTCTACCTACCGGGGGGGGTGGGGGGGGGGTGGCGGGGGGGGTAGTGCTGATGGATGAGCCAACTGATTCAAGACCTCCCCGATTCCTCCTCCCTCCTCCCTCCTCCTCCTACCGGCCCTGGGTGTGTGTCACCTGGAGCGGCCCTGGGTGTGTGTCTGGGGGGGGGGGGGGGGAGGTACCTCGGAGTGTTTGGGTTGGGGGGGGGGTGGGGTCAAGGGTTACGCGCTCTGGTAACACCGGGGGAAATACTGGCAGCCCATAGGCTGACGGAGCAGACACGACACGCTGCTGGGCCTCATCAAATGACACTTTGATTTCCGACCCTCCCACCACAATTATCAGTGTCCACGGATCAGTGGGATTTGTGTCGAGCAGTTCCTCCTGTAGAGATGCAGGATCTGCTACTACTCTGTCTCCCCCCGTGATCAGACAACTGTCTCGCTACGCACGCACGGTACACAGAGCTTTGTCTCTCTCTGTCTGTCTCTCTCTCTCTCTCTCTCTCTCTCTCTCTCTCTCTCTCTCTCTCTCTGTCTCTCTGTCTCCGTCTCTGTCTCTCTCTCTCCGTCTCTCTCTCTGTCTCTCTCTCTCCGACTCTCTCTCTGTCTCTCTCTCTCTCTCTCTCTCTCTCTGTCTCTCTCTCTCTCTCTGTCTCTCTCTCGCTCTCGCTCGCTCTCTCTCTCTGTCTCTCGCTCTCTCTCTCTGTCGCTCTCTCTCTCTCTGTCGCTCTCTCGCTCTCTCTCTCTCTCTCTCTCTGTCGCTCTCTCGCTCTGTCTCTCGCTCTCTCTCTCTCTCTCTCTCTCTCTGTCTCTGTCTCTGTCTCTCTCTCTCTCTCTCTCTCTCATTCCAGATGCTGTTTTTGTCGTTGGTTTTCTAGCCTTCGACCGCGCCCCGTCTCCAGGGAGTTGGGGGGGGGGGGGGGGGGTGATTAAAGCGGCGTATCGTATTCTCTGATCCGTCTGATTGGGATGGTTAAACCCCTCCCAGACAGTCCGCCCTGGCCCACAGAGCGACGCCGCTGGCCTGAGGCCTCCGACCTCTGGTGGAACGGGTCCCTGATCTACTGTCAATACTTACCGAGCACGCTGACCCACACACACACACACACACACACACACACACACACACACACACACACACACACACACACACACACACACACACACACACACACACACACACGTGCACGCACACACTCACAGCCCAGTTAGTAAATAAGGCGTGGCGCCTGGGAAAACTGGGCAAGTAGAGCAAAAAAAAAAAAAAAAGGATTTGCATGAATAAGCGATGGGGCAGGAGGTGGTGTTCAGTGCTGTGGTGCTGGTGGAGCAGTGCTCCACCCAGGAGGGGGGTGGGTGAGGACGTGGGGACGTGGGGGGTGCAGGGAGCCTGGGTGGCGGTGTTTGTGTGAAACGTGTTTGAAGGTGTGTGTGTGTGTGTGTGTGTGTGGGGGGGGGGGGGAGGAGAGGGGTGTTGGTGTGTGTGTGTGTGTTTGTGTGGGTGGGTGGGGGTGTTCTTGTGGACTTTGTGTGTCGGTGTTCGGGGGGGGTGTTTGTGTGTGGGGGGGGGAAGGGGGGTGTGGGTTGTTTGTGAGGAGGGTGTGTTGATGTTTGTATCGTAGAGTGTGTGGGGGGGAGGTTGTGTGTGTGTGGATATTTGTGTATTAGTGTTTGTATATGTGTGGGGGGGGGGGGTGTTTTTGCATGTGTGTGGAGGGGTGTTTGCGTGTGTGTGTAGTAGTGTGTGAAGTAGTGTGTGTATGTGTGTGGAGGGGTGTTTGCGTGTGTGTGTAGTAGTGTGTGTGTGTGTGTGTGGAGGGGTGTTTGCGTGTGTGTGTAGTAGTGTGTGTGTGTGTGTGTGTGTGTGTGTGTGTGGAGGGGTGTTTGCGTGTGTGTGTAGTAGTGTGTGTGTGTGTGTGTGTGTGTGTGTGTGTGGAGGGGTGTTTGCGTGTGTGTGTAGTAGTGTGTGTGTGTGTGTGTGTGTGGAGGGGTGTTTGCGTGCGTGTGTGTGTAGTACTGTGTGTGTGTGTGTGTGTGTGTGTGGAGGGGTGTTTGCGTGTGTGTGTAGTAGTCTGTGTATGTGTGTGGGGCGATTGTGTAAGGGTGCACGAGGGAGGAAGGAGGTCATCCCGGTATTGATCTGCTGAGTGTATTTCCTCACTGTCCAGTCGTAATCATTGCCCTGCGAGCATCTTTCTCACCGCAGGAGAAAGATTAGCTGAGCTCCACAGAGGGTTCTGCCGGGAGTTTGGCTCCCGTAAACACACACAACTTCCTGCTTGGGTCAGAGAAGGTTTTTCTTTCAATTTTGCCAATTTGGAAACTAAAAGCAAGTGTGTGTGTGTGTGTGTGTGTGTGTGTGTGTGTGTGTGTGTGTGTGTGTGTGTGTGTGTGTGTGTGTGTGTGTGTGTGTGTGTGTGTGTGTGTGTGTGTGTGTGTGTGCACCACCCTAAGCCAACGTGGCTGCCGCCGATAACGCAGGGAAGTAAATGTTGTGGATTTTGTACTGAGGTGATCAAACTACTGTTTGCAATGTGCATAATCATATAAAAATCGATTGGCATAAAGCTTTATGTTTGGTCAGGCCCTGACTAAAACTGTAGCATACTTCCTTCAATGTTCGGATCAGTGGTCTCCTCATGAAAGTTAAGATCTGAATAAAAGTATTAAAATGTATGTGTGTGTTCCCAGCGGACCGGTCTGTCTCCTGTCGATGTGGATCCTGTTGATTCGCCGCACCCATAAAAGTGAAAAAGAGACGATAGATGTCAGTCTGACGGAAAGCGCTCTGAATGCTGGATAGATGGATCAATGATGGATGGGTGAATGGAGGCTGGGTGAGTATTGGATAGATGAACGGGTGATTGTTGTTACAGAGGATATTGGGTGACGGTTATTGGCTGAGTGATGGATGCAAGGAGGGACATTGGCGTGCGTTATGGATGATCAACGTAGAACATCTGTCCGGCCCCTGTTTGGCCACTCCCCTTCATTTCAAACCCCCAGAGGAGGCCGAACATGTGTTTACCACCTGTCTCTCTGGTGAAGGCTTTTGCAGCCCCATGTGTCATTAAAGAGTCATTTGCATTTACATTAGGGCATTTAGTACAGGCTTTTATACAAAGCGACTTTCAATAAGTACATTTGTCAGGAGAAAGAGAAACAACAATATATCGTTGTTGGTACAGTAAAGATGTTCATAGAACCAAGTGCCAAACACTAACAATCACTAGGTTAACCCATTCCCCGTATGCAACAGAGACAGCTAGGATAAGATGCTACACAACTAAGAAAACTCTGAAAGCCTGAGTCATTTACATTTAACGTTTTAGGGCATTTAGCAGAGGTTTTCGTCCAATGCTACATATAACAGTTCATACACACTTTTACACACCGACGGTGGAGTCAACCACGCAAAGCGACAGCCAGCTCGTCCGGAGCAGTCAGGATGAGGCGTCTCGCTCAGGGACACCCCGTCGCCCTGCTAGGAGGAGCCGGGGATCGAACTAGCAACCTTCCGGTTACAAGTCAAACCAGCTCCACTTTTCTGACAACACCGCCCCTTAAATCAACCTCGCTTGAACCAGAGTACACAGCCGGTGGAAAACTACCAGTGTGGAAAAGCGGTTTCAGCAGGGAGTCGAGAATTGACGCCATTTAACAGCTTTACACATTCTAGTCAATAGTAACACAAGGCCGTTGTTGAACAGTTTTCAACTGAAAAACGATCAGGGGTATTATTTCCTCTTTAAGGTAATTACACAGCAGTGCGCTTTGTGTTGAGTGAGCGTTAGCACGAGACCAGTGACATCAACAGCGGCCCAGAAGGAGGACAGCGTTCGGCTCAGATGGTGCGGTGAGTTTTCCCTCATCGTTTTTCATCCTCCTGGCCTCCAGGGGGCGTGAGAGGAAGAAGGGAGCGATCCTTCGCTGTCACCTGTGCTGTGTTCCGATATCCAAACCATCCGTACTCGCGATGCTAATGCTGCTATCCATTTGGATGGTACGCTGGAACGAACAACCGGCTTCAGCGAGAACGTGACGTATTTCCCTTGCTCCAGCCTTCCAGTTTGTCATTTGTGTTTCTGTCGATCCACGAGGGGGAGTTAGTAGCAGGCTATTCATCATTAGCAACGTAGCCTCTTTAGCAAACCAGCTTGAAAACGCAACTTTACATTGAATTGCACGCAAAGCAAGACCGTGCAATGCATAATTTGGTGACCGGATTAAAGCAGCAATGGAATCAAGTGTGTAAGAGGATTTAAAAACGACATTAAAACCACCAACGTGGTACAAATACAAAGAAAAAACATCTCAACCCCCATTAACTATGGGCGCAGCCATCTTTTTTGCAAGTTGTACCGCTCTGCTCGCTCTACTTTGAAAGCGACGAGATACTACGACCAAAAGGGGGCGTGCCTCAGTGAAATGCCGCAAGGAAGCTGGGAGATTTGCGACTTTACTACTTCGTACTTCCAAATGGATAGCAGCATTAGATGGAGTATGTGGGGCGTTCCAATTAAGATCGGGCCGAAAATAAGTTTACTGAAAGGACCCGGATGGTGTACTCAATACGGTCAAACCGAGTGTGGATGGATGTACACTTTTCGTGCGCTACTGCAGCCATCTTAGCTACTTAGCGGAAGAGGCGGAGCCAGGCTGAGCCAACGTCGGCGCATTTTCCACATAGCCTGCATTATGGAGTCATTACGTCGTTTTTAAAGCTTTTATAGCTTTTTATAGCTGCTATGCGTAAAGAGTTCACCGTTCAAAGCGGGATGTTTATTGCGGGGGAGGAGCCCCGGCGGCAGTCGAGATCGTAAATTCCGGTTAGTTCACCACAGAGAATTCTATTTGGAACAACATTGACAGCGTACCGTAAAAATCAGCGTACCGTGTACTCATGGAAGTGTGGCCATCGGGAACACATCACAGGAGATCCATGTATCTCTCCCAGGTGCTCTTCTTTTTCTTCTGCATTTTGATTCGCATTCTGTAAGAAGTAAAAAGATTTGTTTGTGTGAGGTCAAAAACGAGGGAAAGTCAACAGAATCTCTGTCTTTGATGTAAGAGAGAGAGAGAGAGAGACACACACACACACACACACACACACACACACACACACACACACACACACACACACACACACACACACACACACACACACCACGCCACACGTTGCCTTTATTCATTTGCAACATCATTATTCCTGACATAGAAAAATAAATGTACTTTGAATCACATTTGATGGAGCGAAACATCGAGTTGTTTCAGTGGAGGTCGAGGTACAGGCAAAAACAACCAGGCTGACCTCCGTTTCGCAGGGTCGAGGTGTGAATACAGGGAATTGGTTTGAGTTGATGCCTGTTGAAAAGCCTTTGCACTCTACAGACCAACAGCTCTTCAAGAATGCTGGTTATTGAGCAAAGGTTTTTGTTCGAAATATGTTGTTTTTATCATTCTATAGGGTTAAACAGGGTGATCGCACACATACACATAGTGAGTCGAGATAACAAAAATGCCTTAGCAAACTGAGCAAAGAAACTCTTTGATAAAAAGTTACTTTACCTTGGTTACCTTGGGTATCCAGGTGTCCGCGTCCCGGACACTGAAAAAAAACCACACAAACACTATCATACACATACATAATACGAGCAATACGGTAACTTTTACCGGCACATTGCACAACCAACGACGGAAATTGTAATGAAAGAGTTCCGTGCGTCAGAAGAAGCTCACCAGACTCGACGTATTGCGGCGGATATCGTCATCATTATTATTTCCCGATCGCTGTAATAACCCCCCCCCCCCCCCCCATCACTTAAGGGGACGCCTCTCTTATTGAATCCTGCTCCTTAGTGTTGCGTCATTCCCCTGCTTCCGGAGGCTTCCACAAAGGCTTCCGAAACCTCAGGGGGGGGGAATCCAACTCAGAGCCAGGAGAGGCGGAGGAAGGGGGACCGCGATGTTCCCTCAGACCCTCGAGGAAGAGAGAGCGCGTCCGCCGGTGAGAGACGGGGTCCACCGTCTGAGAGACCCTGGGGTCAGAGAGACCCTGGGGTCAGAGAGACCCCGGGGTCAGAGAGACCCTGGGGTCACGGGCCGGAGAGGGGGGTGGGGGTTCGAGGCTACTACTACTACTGATACTACTACTACTACTACTACTGCTACTACTGATACTAATACTACTGATACTACTACTCCTGATACTACTACTACTACTACTGATACTACTGATACTACTACTACTGATACTACTACTACTACTACTACTACTACTACTACTACTACTCCTGATACTACTACTACTACTACTTTAGAACCTCTTGCGTTCCCGTCTGCGTTGAGTAGTGTTTGTGTTCTCACACACCGTTATCTGTTGCCTCGATGCTCCGCGCTCCACTGGTGAACCCTGCAGTCGGCTCCCCGGTGTCCACGGTAACGACCTCGCGCCGTCTGCTTCTTTCTTCTTCTGTCCGCCCGCTTTCACCGGGTAGCGCTATCATCATTACCTTGACGTGCTGACGTAGATACCATAGTGTACACGCACGACGCACACACACACACACACACACACACACACACACACACACACACACACACACACACACACACACACACACACACACACACACACACACACACACACACACACCCTCATTAAGCCACTTCTAACCTACTCTGTAAACTTTGAAATAAATTATTAAATGATCCCGCTTGTCGCGTCATTATTCACGACAAAACCCCCGTTGCTATGCCGACGCTACACCCTGAGCCCTTCAATCACAATAAAGGTGACAATTAGCCCCCTTAAGGAAAGGACAATCTGCCACGGTCCTCCGGATACGGGAGACCACATTCCTGTCACGGTAATCAAACACTCGTCCACCCCCCCCCGTCGCCCCTCCCCGCATCAGATTTCTCTCGATGTTCCGCCAATTCAATCTGGGGATCTCCCGTCACGGTTGACTAGGTAACGGCTGAGCGATAACGGCCCTCCAGGTGTTGCGGCGCTGGTGTTTGTGTGCGTTTTCCCGCCTTGTGGAGCGTCTTCTCCGGGAGTCGTTCAAGAGCCCCTCGTCTCGAGAGCGGGACGCGAACCGCTGTCGTCGAGGACAGGAGCGACCTCGCTTTGAGTGTGTTGGGGTGTGTGTGTGTGTGTGGGGGGGGGGGGGGTTGTGTGCGAGGAGGGTATGTCCTTTCTGTTTGTTTTTTTCCCGCTCTTTGAGAACGTCATAAGTTACGAACGGGGACCTCGCATTCTCGCTGTTGAAAGTGTTGAAGATTTCTCTGCGCCCCCACACTTTCTTGGGTACTTTTCTTAAAACATCAGCTAGCTAGCAGCATTAGCATTGCCAAACGTCGACCTAAAACTGCAGTCTGCGTTTCAAGTTTCACCATTCGTGCTCCCTGCGCCGACAGTTGCCATCACAGCATTGCTTCACTATCTCTAAGCAACTCTGAAGACTGAGGCCGTCTCGTATCATCTTCTAGGACCGTGGATGCCGTGCTGTACCCTTTCCTAATGTTCCCACTTCCCGGCGGCTCTTGCTATCCGGGTTAAACACCGGCCGAACATAAGGGTACTGTCCGCGGGGGAATCGCCAGCCAGACTTAGCGTAACCGAGCTGACCCGCTCCGAGCCGCACGGAAACCACTCCGCTCCGTGGGAAACGAGGCACTACATCGCTTTAACGGTCCCCATCTCCGCCCCGCGGCCATCAGAAGTCTCCCGATCGCTCGGAGTTTAAACTTCAAGCTCATTCCAATTCCACAAACATATCAACGTTTTGTCGCGACGGGGGGAAAGCAAAGGAAGGTATTGATTGGAAAAAAAAAAAGCACGCCCCGGGGAAACTTATTTTGACTGACTTCCACAGCGACAATTCCTAGATAATGCAGAGTTCTTCTGGAAGTAATTAAGTATTACTATGCAGGGTGTGTGCCTCGCTCAAACCCAGAACGTCTGCGACGTCTTCTTAATGTCAAAGTTATCTCCTCGCTTTCCTCTACCCCGGCCTTTCGCGTGATTCGGAGGGAGATTAGGGTTTAAATTAAATACTTAGAAAGTGTGGGATGGAGAGAGAGGGAGAGAGAGAAAGAGAATCCTGTGACAGCCACAATTGCTGAAAGCAGAACTTCATCAGAAAAGTGAGAGTCTGGGTTTGGAACAATAGAAACAACTGAAAAAGAGCTATTATTGCGTGTGTTTTTTAAAGGTGGTTCAACGCTCAGTGAGAGTGGCGAATAGAAAGCGCCGGGCTATTCATCACACTTGTTTACAGCTCCGTGTCTTGCCGCCTTGATAAGCTTCTGCAAGTCACTCGCGGCGACTCTGTCTGCAGCGGGGAGAAAGAGAAATGTTTTGATCATAAATCATCTTTTTAATTTGATTTTTGTTTTACAGGGCTTCCATGACGTGTCGTAATTGAGAGTTATGGAAGTGCAATATTAGCGTGTATCAGAAAAGTCTGTTTATCATTTCTATACATTTGTGTGTGTGTGTGTGTTGCATGCACTTTATCCGCTTAGACATGCTATTAATGAATAATTAGCACGTTGTGATATTTGTATCCTGAACTAAAATCGAACCTCAGCATTACATGTGAGCTACACGTACAGGAAACAGGAGCAGAAGAAGAACCTTCTAGAAGGACTTTCTAATGAAGTACAGCCGCTCTTCCCCATTGTCCTGCTGCCACTGCCTCTTAAAAAAGAGGGATGTGCTATTTAATTAGCAAGGTAAGTACATTTTCCTGTTTAATAAGCCCATGCTGTTGATCAGAGAGAGAGAGCGAGAGTGAGAGCGAGAGCTTTTAATCAGATGTGAGTATATTGAAACTCGCGGCCAAACAAAATTAAACGGAGCATCCTACTGTACTTGTCACAAATTACAAATTTAAGATTAGTGCTGATCCCAGCCTGTTGGGAGCCCCCTGCTACCAGTGCTAAATCATTCGCCCACACGTCCACCAACAACCGTTAGATATATGTCTATATATATATGGTAATATAAATACACGGGCTGGGCTGTGGCAAAGTGTGTGTTTGTGTGTGTGTGTCTGTGCAAGTTTGTCAAGAATCTGGAGTGGGGCCTAAAACATATTCCTTCCTGCTGTTGTTTGTGTGTGCGCGAGCTCGCACACATGCGTGTGCCAAACGGTGTGTGTCTGCCATTAAGTCCAAGATATACGTGTGAATCTATAAAGAAGCACCAGATGACGACGATTTCGGCACACATATTTGTATTCGAGTTTATTGCCATGAATTGGGCGTTGGGCCCAGGTAAATTGAAACAAAGACTGCACGTCAAACGTCTGATGGGACCCGACCAAGTCCAAATCGATGTGACGTCACACTGGGGTGATACCACAGCTTGGTCCCAGCGCAGGTGAATTCAAACAAAGTATTACACACCTCAGTGTGATGTAACACCGAAGAGGGCTCGGTTGGGTCCCATCAGATCTTTCACTGCGGTACTTTATTCAACGGCGGTTGTCGGCGGTGGAAACACCAAACAATCCGGTCGCCGTGACTACTCCACGTGACTTCTCTGGCCGGCGGAACCTGGCGGCCCTCTGACATCACGGGGCCACGCCCCTCGATATAAGTCACAAATGAAACACACACACACACACACACACACACACACACACACACACACACCCGAACACACAAACACCCATATGCACACACTCAAAGGGTCACGTTGGGGTGGCTAGGCTCTCGGTACCATGTCTCCAAATATCACTCACCTTTATTTCTATCAGCGTCGGGAGGCAATAACCAGCGTAGAGGGGCGATAACAGTCAGGCAGGATTTTTAATAAACCCTACACATTTAAAAAGCGGAAACAGCAAACCTAGTTCAAACCTCAAAACGTTCCTGTTGTATTATAATACATATCAGTTTATATTTGTAGTGCAGTGGGAAAAAAAGGAATATGATTGAATTGTTTTAACGGAGCGTGAATGTGGCAGAGCTGTCACTTCTATGCTTGCTTCATAAAGAACCAGAGTCCATTTTGGATGTTTAATGTAAACGTATTATTCTGCGTCTCCCCCCATACTGCTGCTGGCTTTTTGGGTTTTAAGCATACTTTATTTTAATCAAGCTATTTCAATATTTATTAGTGTAATCATTACATTACACTCTAGAAAACGCTGCTTTCGTTCTGTCTGTCAAAGCCATAATGTTTTAAGAGGGGTCTTACAAATTGATGTAGCCTAATTGTTTTATCCGGATTTATCATGGGTAACACTGGGATCTTCCTGATGGAAGCTTTTATTTTATACATAAAGAAATAGTTTAGACAAACAGCTGCACCGTTCTGAGACAGCAGTCAGCAGTTTGTGTATTTTCAATTAGTGAAAAGAAGACCATATAATAAACTGAAACTTAGGGAGACAAGGTGTGTGTGTGTGTGTGTGTGTGTGTGTGTGTGTGCGTGTGCGTGCGCGCGCGCGTGTGCGTGTGCTTGTGAGCGTGTGTGCTGATGCTATGGTAGGAATGGATCGATCTGATTGTCTGTTTCAACTGGAGCCACTGTAAAATAACCCCAAAAAGGTGGTGGTTTGTACATATATTCATATATAGATCAACAAACAAATATCATGGTACATCTGGAAGCAAGTAACGACCGTTCAAAAGTTCCGGCGAGTGGTGTACTGAAAGAGCAAACTCTGAAGGAGGAAGGCTTTGTCAGATAGTCTTGCTTATTTACCTGATAAGACACATTAAGGGGGAGATGTTTGGGCAGGATTAGAGTTCAAGGCTTCAGTCTCTCCAGGCGGCGATTCAATTGGCTTTGAGAGAGAGGAGTTAAGAGAAGAGCAATGGAGAAGCACCGCTGCCGCTGCCCTGGCCTTGGGGCGTTTCTTAAGCCGTTCACGTTGTTGATACTTTCTTCAATCTCGCTGCTCTAAAGGTAAGTGAGAAAGCGCAGAGAGGCGGTGTAGCTGCTCAGGTGTCCCAACGCCCAGACCGAAGGTACAGAGTTCGATTCCCAGCATGTCCGCAGCCTTGAGCGTTAATCTAAATTCAGCCGCTGCCGTGGATAACGGCGTTGGCGTAATGGTAAGCCGAGAGAGTGCTGCTTTGATGTAGGAAGGTGCGTTTGTAGCCTGCGCCATCCATACAAATTGATAGAAATGAGGGACGGATTTTCAGAGCACTATAGGATAAATGTACATTGTTATGGACTGTGAACGCTCTCTTGAATGACAAACTTTAATAATGTTTCACATTTCATGCACATGGACGTTGTGTTTTTCGTAACGTGTTGCGGCTTTTGAAACCAAGCATGAACTGAGCATGACATGCGTGTGGATTTCAAAGCGTGCTTATGAATAATTAAAAAGGGCCGGGGACAAGTTAACTGTTCCAAACTCAGTGTGCGGAAGGCAGCCTGTGCGTCCTCCAGGAGACGCACTGCGATCAGTACTCATAACAAACGCTATCTGGAAGTGGAGTGACAGAGCTTTTCAAATGTCAGCCGCTTTCAGAAACACTGACAGAGATGGATTATTCCCCCCCCCCCGTCCGAACGCTCAAAATGTCAGCCTTACTCGAGTTTATTGTCAGGCGGCTCACTCGACTTCCCCAGAAAGGGAACAAACCTTTTGGAGATGATAAAATATGAAACGGTGCGTCGTTTAGCAAAGTAAAGTCGTGTCTTATGATGCGTGGCTACATCGGGTGTGTGTGTGTGTGTGTGTGTGTGTGTGTGTGTGTGTGTGTGTGTGTGTGTGTGTGTGTGTGTGTGTGTGTGTGTGTGTGTGTGTGTGTGTGTGTGTGTGTGTGTGTGTGTGTGTGTGTGTGTGTGTGTGTGTGTGTGTGTGTGTGTGTGTGTGTGTGTGTGTGTGTGTGTGTGCGCGCAAAGCAAAAGTGAAACTATTCGGCCGTATAGCGTTCGGCGTCACCTCATTCACAGTCCGACAACATGGAGACGACGTCTATAAATATATGAGGTGAGTTCATGGCCTGTTTCTGTGTCCCCGCCAGAGAGGAACGTGTCGGCCTGCCCTCCCTCGTACCTGCGGCAGTGACCGCCCGGTGAACCGTGCAACCAGACGCCTCGGTTTGACGGCCGATTGTGGAATTATTTCTTTCCATGCGTTAATGGGATCCTCCACATAATCCCTGCCTTTCCCGGGGGACTTAATCGCGAATATATGTATTTTATTTTTCAACGTGTTTATTTTTTTTCATCTTTTGCAATTAACTTTGATTTCGATGGCAGGGAGCGCGTTTCGGAGTCGTGGAGAGGGTTAGCGCTAACTAGTCGCTAGCCCATTAGCTTCCCAGAGGATGATTACTCAGGGGGGCGGTAGGGCAAAGTGTTTTTAATTGGCTTTCCGTATATTCCATAACTCTAATGAATACAGCCATGGAGTATGGATCATGGAGGGAGGGGGGGTTGGCTGAGGTCCGGACAGTTTGCTCCATTCCTGTTTTGGTTTGATTGGTTTTATAATCATTCTAGGAACGAGCACCAATTGTCAGCAACCGAAACAGAAGTCTACACATTGCCGGGTGTTGATCATTTCACTGAGATCTCGAAACGTCCTTGTTGATTCATGTTGTGAATCTGTGAGCTAGCTGGGTTATCGTGTTCCGCACCCGCTCTGAAAACAGTCAGCGATCCGGGCTAGCCCTCAGTGGTAGCCACTAGCATTAGCATCAGGTGTGTTGATTGTGACACCAACTCATTTCTCAGAGTTACTTTGAATTCAATTGGACCATATGGTGTGGTGTTCGATTGCATTATGTGCTCTTTTTAGGGGGGATGATGTATACGTTATCGCACTAAGTCCCCACAACGCAGCATTTAGTCGGCCATCTTGTATTGAATTTCACCTTTTTGCCTTCTTAATCCGCGTCTTTAATCAAATTGACCTTCCAACAATTCAAATGATCTGATTCAGCGACTACGGTACCATAGAAACATCTGCATTAGGCGAAACAAAACAGGTGTGCATAGAAGGCAAAGCCTACATTTTCAGGGCTAGGGAATTGTGGTTTCATTGTATGGAGGCACCAGCGATACAGGTGTGTGTGTGTGTGTGTGTGTGTGTGTGTGTGTGTGTGTGTGTGTGTGTGTGTGTGTGTGTGTGTGTGTGTGTGTGTGTGTGTGTGTGTGTGTGTGTGTGTGTGTGTGTGTGTGTGTGTGGTTTGTTTTATTGAGCGGCATCTGTGAGATTATCCTTAAACATGTGTTATGCATGTATCGGCGCGGTCATTCAGCCGTGTCTCAGCCTGGCTGAGGGAAACATATTGCTGTTTGTAATCTTTAGGATTGTAACTCACACCAGGGGCCTTGGGGAGGGGGAGGAGCAGGACGAGAGGGAGAGGAGGAGGAGGAGAAGAGGAAGTGGCGGAGGAGGAGGTGATGGAGGAGAAGGAGGTGGACGAGGAGGAGAGGAAGGGGGGAGGAGGGGGAGGAGGTGTTTGAGGGGAGGAGGGGGAGGAGGTGATGGAGAGAAGGAGGGGGACGAGGAGGAGAGGAAGGGGGGAGGAGGGGATGAAGGAGGGGGAGGAGGTGATTGAGGGGAGGAGGTGATGGAGAGGAGGAGGTGATGGAGAGGAGGAGGGAATGGAGGTGGAGGAGGGGAGGGGGAGGAGAAGGAAGGGGACAAGGGGGAGAGGGGGGACTTTTACTTTCATCATCATTAATTTTCCCGCCTCTCCCTGATCACCGCGGCGATGATGAATGGCGACGGTCCCGGTGTCCGAGGCGACGGGAGCGCCGCGCTCCACCCCGGCGTCGCCGTGACGATGGGATAATGCGAGGACGCCATCAGACTAATGAGGTGACACGGGCGCGAACACACGCACAATATGTTGACACGCACGCACGCACGCACGCACACACACACACACGCACGCACACATACACACACTCTCACACAAACACAAACAGACTCAAACACGCACGCGCACGCGCGCACACACAAACACACACACACACACACACACACACACACACACACACACACACACACACACACACACAGAGTCACACAGACTCACACACACACACACACACACACACACACACACACACACACACACACACACACACACACACACACACACACACACACAAAAACACACACCACTATCAGCTGGTTGCTGATAGCTCCTATCTACACCGCAGATACTAGAGCCGCTCCCTGGGGGCGGAGCTCAGTCGGCAGACTCCCGCCTCGCAGCGCGGAGAACACGGAGGGGGGGGGGGGGGGGGGGGGTAGTGTCATGGCGACGGTGTCAGGGGAACGCCCAGCCGACAGCGACCCGGTTTGATCCCCGGGTGTCCTCCAACCCCCTCCCCGTGCGGAGGCGTTCCCTGAGCATGACGCCCTTTGACCCCTCACCTGACCCGCCTCTGGGTCCAGCGGGCGCCACCTCGTAGGAGAGGCTCTGACCGGTCAACAGTTGATTGAGGAGGAGGAAGAGGAGGAAGAGGAGGAGGAGGAGCAGCCGGTCTAACGCGGTGTGACGCGCGCACGCCGCGGAGATAAATCACCACTTTAACTTTTCAACGGCGTGGAGAGATGCACGGCGGAGATCGCACTTTGTGTCATATAATGTACAGGTGTGTGTGTGTGTGTGTGTGTGTCTGTTTGTGTGTGCGTACATGTGTCAGTGTGTGGATCTGTGCGTGTGTATGTGCATCAACGTGTGCTTGTGTGTGTGTATCTATGTGCCCGTGTGTATGTGCATCTGCGTGTGTGCGTCTTTATGTGAGTGTGTGTGTGTCCAGATGTGATAGGGGCTCCATCGGAGGCTTTGTTCCACGCTGGGTTGCAGTCTGTCGGCTGCGCTCTGATCTGACCCTGGGGGGTTCCATTAACCCACGCCCCCGGATTACAATCAGGGTAGGGGTGAGACAGCAGGTGGTCTGTCTGCATGACCCCCCCCCCACACACACACACACACACACACACACACCTCCCATCCCATCCAGGACTATTCACCTGTGTGTGTGTTTGTGTGACTGTGTTTGTGTGACTGTGTCTGTGTGTGAGAGTCTGAGTTTGTGTGTGCGTCTGTCTCTGTGTGTGTTTCTGTGTGTGAGTCTATGTGTGTGAGAGAGACTGTGTGTGTGTGTGTGAGTCTGTGAGAGAGCCTGTGTTTGTGTGTGTGTGAGAGTCTGTTTCTGTTTGGTGTGTGTGTGTGTTCGTGTGTGTGTGTGTGCGTCTGTTTCTGTGTGTGTGTGTGTGTATATGTATGTGTGTGTACAGTACACTTGACCCAGCGCTCACCCCACTACAACATACGACGGGAACAGGAGCTGCTAACTAAGACGGACGGACGTGCTGTTGACTTTTACGCCAGGGTTCTCGACCTGCTAAATGTCATCGCCACAGGTCCTCTCTTCCTGACCGATCAATGAGTTGCTCATACACCAGTCTCGTGCTCACCCCCCCGAAACTCAACACACTAAGCTGCCTGGGTCGGACGAGGAGATTTGAAGTGGGGAGATTTGCATTAATGAAGATGATACATTTACTCTCCCGCTAGAAACTCACCCTGCAGCAATCCAGACAAAGTGTACTTGAGGTTGTTTTGAATTGTATGCTTACAGTTCGACATTCTATGTCAAACAGTCAGTTATTGTGTGTTGTTTACATATTATACTGAAATATGGTTTGTTTGTTTCTTGCCCGTTTGAGTCCCCCAGTTGGTTATCGTTGTTGTGATGGAGCCGTTCTTTCTCTTTCGGTATTTCTTCAATTTCTTTGGTTTCTTTTTGCATTTGTATGTGTTATTACAGAGTGAGAAAGAGGGGAGGACATCGGCCAAGGATCACGGGCAGGATTCGAACCCGTGTCGCTGCGTTCAGGACGGAGCCTATACGGTACCAGCCCTACCCGGGCGCCCCCCACTTTTTCGGTATTTCCATCGGTGACTCGCTAGCTCCACCAGAACACTTCTCCAAAACATCGCCTTGCTTGACCTCTTCCTGGCGCAGTCGGCCTCAGTGTCTGCAGCTGGTCCGGTTGGCTGTTAATGAGAGCATGGAGCCTTCGAGCGTCGCGCCTAATGAGTGTTCGCTCAACCTGTTAATACGCCGGGGAAACGTTGACGTGGCGTTCGATGGAAGGTTCTCCACCGCTGCCGGGACCGACGCAGTGTGATCGATGGCTCGGTCCGAACAACAAACCAAAGAAATCAGAGCTTCAATTATGCCAGCAGCAGTCTGATGGATGTGCAGCTAGCCGGGGGGCTAATATCGCAGCTAGAAGCTAGGAGTAAGCAGTGGAGCTAGCCAGGGGGCTAATGCTCCAGCTAGAAGCTAGGAGTAAGAAGTGGAGCTAGCCAGGGTGCTAATGCTCCAGCTAGAAGCTAGGAGTAAGAAGTGGTGCTAGCCAGGGGGCTAATGCTCCAGCTAGAAGCTAGGAGTAAGAAGTGGAGCTAGCCAGGGGGCTAATGCTCCAGCTAGAAGCTAGGAGTAAGAAGTGGAGCTAGCCAGGGGGCTAATGCTCCAGCTAGAAGCTAGGAGTAAGAAGTGGAGCTAGCCAGGGTGCTAATGCTCCAGCTAGAAGCTAGGAGTAAGAAGTGGAGCTAGCCAGGGTGCTAATGCTCCAGCTAGAAGCTAGGAGTAAGAAGTGGCGCTAGCCAGGGTGCTAATGCTCCAGCTAGAAGCTAGGAGTAAGCAGTGGAGCTAGCCAGGGTGCTAATGCTCCAGCTAGAAGCTAGGAGAAAGAAGTGGAGCTAGCCAGGGTGCTAATGCTCCAGCTAGAAGCTAGGAGTAAGAAGTGGAGCTAGCCAGGGTGCTAATGCTCCAGCTAGAAGCTAGGAGTAAGAAGTGGAGCTAGCCAGGGTGCTAATTCCCGAGCCAGAAGCTAGGAGTAAGAAGTGGAGCTAGCCAGGGTGCTGATACCCCCTCTACAAGCTAGGAGTAAGAAGTGGAGCTAGCCAGGGTGCTAATACCCCAGCTAGAAGCTAGGAGTAAGAAGTGGAGCTAGCCACTGTGCTAATACCACAGCTAGAAGCTAGGAGTAAGAAGTGGAGCTAGCCAGGGGGCTAATCTCCACTGTGGAAAGAAGCAGAGTGTGGCTAATGGCGCTAGCCAGGTGGCTAATCGCCCATCCAGCCGACGGGCTGCTCTGCCCTCTGAAGTCTGAGAAGGTTTTGGTAGTGGAGCTATCCAGGGTTCTGATCTAGCAGCTCAATTCAGGCAGAGCGTAGCTAATGGAGCTAGCTGGGGATTGAGCTCACAGCTTGAATCAGGCAGAGTGTGGCTAACGAGCTAGCCAAGTTCTGAACTCACAGCTCGGATTAGGCAGAGCGAAGCTAATGGAGCTAGCCGAGGGGCTGATCTACCCACTGGAGTTGGATAGAGTTTCGGTAGCGGAGCTAGCCATGGTGCGGTCTCACAGCTTGAATAAGACAGCGTAGCTAATGGAGCTAGCCCGGGTGCTGATCTCACAGTTTGAATAATACAGAGTGTAGCTAATGGAGCTAGCTAGTGGAGCTAGCCTGGGTTGCTGGTGCACCCACTCACGTGGGGAGGGGGTCTCAAACGTTTCTCAAGCCATGATCAAAATAATCCATACATTGTCAAGTCGATACGTGAGATTGATTGATTGAAAACTTTATTGAAAAACAATCAGCAAGAAGTGGTCAAAAGGATAAAAACACACTAAAGACCAAAGGCTTGTCTCCATTGTGGTCCTTAAAAGATCATAAACAATCGACGTTTACGTGCAGTATGTATTCCATATTTGTATTCCTATGTTGTGGCCCTCCCATGAGCCACTGGGCCCCCTGCTGTGAGCCTCTCATGGCCCCCGGTCCACACGTTGATAACCACTAGGGCGTAGCTCCTAGCGCGAGGCAGGGTGCTGAGCTGCACCCTGGAGCCTGATACGGTTCGTACCGTACTGCTGGAGGGCTCTGGGTAGACCACAAGACTTTGACGGTTCGGACTGTGGTGCTGGAGGGCTCTGGCAGACCACAGGACGACTACGGTTCGTACCGTAGTGCTGGAGGGCTCTGGGTAGACCACAAGACGTTGACGGTTCGGACTGTGGTGCTGGAGGCTCTGGGCAGACCACAAGACTTCGACGGTTCGTACCGTCGTGCTGGAGGGCTCTGGGCAGACCACAAGACTTCGACGGTTCGTACCGTAGTGCTGGAGGGCTCTGGGTAGACCCCAGGACGTCGATGGTTAGCTGAATCTTCCATGTTAGCCACATGCACGCTAACGCAGCATGTTGGCCCCTTGAGGCTGTCCTTGTGTGACGATAGCTTTATAGATTTGACTTATTATCATCCAGCCCTCCAAGTCTGATTTTATTGCTAGTACTTCCTTTGGTATGGTTTTCTTTTTTTTACTTTAGGGATGCTCGCTCCTCTCCCCTCTCCCTTATCAAATTACCCCCCCCCCCCCCCCCCCACACACACACACCCTCCTGGATGTGTTTTTTTCTCTCTCCTGGAACAGTCCCCTGCTATGTGACATTTCACACTGTGAGATTTAACAGCGGTAAACTGTTGCCTATTTCCCCCCCCCCCCCCCCCCCCTCCGCTCATGCATTATGGAACTAATAACGCTGAATGGAAAGACGGAATTAGAATAATGACCAAGGTACCCTGTGCTAACGAGCCCCCCCCCCCCCCCCCCCCCAACATTCTGTGTGCCTTCTTTATTTATTTAGCAGAGCTATAAATCATTCAAATATTCATCTTTTTGGGCAGCGGTTGGGTGGGGGAGGGGGTGGCGGTTGGTGTGAGGGGGAGGGGGGTGGGGTTTGACATTTTGCTAATTGTCACAAGCAGCCAATCGTCTGCGGCGACACACCTCGCTGAGCCTCTAATTGGAGCATGTAGCGTCCCCCGGGGAACGCGGAGGGTAAACAACGAGTTCAACGTGTCAAAAACATCGATTTTTAAAAGCAAGGATTAGTGTCATTCCGCCACTTTTCTTCGGGTGATAGTTTGGATCTCTTTTTTTTTTTTGTAAGCTGTTTTGACAAGTGAAATGTCACGGAGCATGGCGATCAATTTGACGGATTTCTGAAATGGCTAGATTAATGCTTTGGGCAATCTGCTCGCTAATAGCAGCCAGATCTGCGAATGTCCTGTTAATGCGTCTCGTATACAAAGTGTGTTTCGGCGAAACTTGTCTCCCATGTTTGAATTCATGAGTTTCTTCAAAACTAAAGCTCTAATGTTTATGTATTGTGGCATAGGAACGTGTTTGTTCGAGTGGAAAGTGATGCTGTGGAGATAGGAATAAATATATTTGACAATATATCAATTGAATAGTAAGATGTTGATTAGGGAAAGTAGCATTAATAAACTAATCCGAAGTGAAACATGGATGAACACTTTGTTTTCCCTTCAAAATGAATCTATGGCCTTTTCCATGATAAAACATAAGCATTAAGGGTATTTCAGCAACAGAAATATATCATACACAGTCATGGTGGCTGAGTAAAAAGTTGGCTTCCACGTTATTGGGTGCGGTTGGATTCTACATTATTCATGCGATGCAGATAGGAAAGTTTTGCCCATTATTCTATCTGCACTTTTACCCTTAAAAGCATGGCAGGGAAACACACCCAAGAGTTTCAAAGTACAGTTAAGCAAAAGTTTTCAAAAGGCATTCAGGATGCACTTTCATCTGGCCTCGGTTTCAAATGAAAAAAAGTATTAGCACGGGGCAAACTGTGATTTGATGCTTTTTTATGGGCTTTTTGTGCCCCAATGGACGTGACAGCCAAGACAAAGCAAAGTGGCTTTAAAGTGAGGGGCAATGACAAAGGTTAGCTTGAATTGTGTTAAAAGGCCAAAAGCAGCTCATCCGTTGGTAATGTGATATTACGTTTGAAATACTGAGTCTGCCGGTGTAAGGGGAATTATATTTATACTGTGTATGTTAAATAACCCAATAAACAACTTTTTATTGTTTGGCACACTTTGTGGAAAAAGTCATTTTCATTTCATAGTGTCTCCAAATTTGCCATTCCTCCCCCTTTTTTGTAATATTGTTTATATTTACTGTTCTGCACTGCAGCTTTCTGTTTCCCCATCCCACCCCGGCATCACAACAGAAAAGAAACACAAACAAACAAAAATAGAGATAAGAAGTCTACAATCCAATCCAATTTTAGGACTCTTGGCTCCTTGGCTCCCCAGTGGAAATGAAGCCATCCCCCCCCTCCCCCCTCTCTCTGTCTCTGTCTCTGTCTCTCTTCTCTCTCTCTCTCTCTCTCTCTCTCCTCTCTCTCTCTCTCTCTCTCTCTCTCTCTCTCTCTCTCTCTCTCTCTCTCTCTCTCTCTCTCTCTCTCTCTCTCTCTCTCTCTCTCTCTCTCTCTCTCTCTCTCTCTCTCTCTCTCTCCTCCCGCTCCTCCTCAGAGCCTGAAATGGGCCCTTAGTTGGTATTCCTTTGAGGGAGATATCAATCCTCGTTACGGTGGATGGAGGCCCTCCACGCGAGGGCTTTATGAGTTTCTGTCCAGGGCGGGCCGGCATTACTCAGCGAGTGTCAGCGCGCTGATCTCTGCCTCGGCCGCCGCCGCCGCCGCTACGGAGCGAGACCAAGGTGCCAAATGAAAGAAAATCACCCTCGCGCACACACACTGACGCACGCACACACACACATGCACAACCCCCCCCCCCCCCCCCGTTGATCATCCTTTGTTGTGTTTGGCTGCCGCTAAGTGAAAAGTTATTTAGCCGCCGCGGTTAGCCAGCTGCTGCATTGGCAGCGCCGTGTTGTTTACTTCCTGGATGGGATGCGATCGGGCCTCACACAGTCTCTCTTTGGAAAAACTTTTAAAGGTCAACCCCCCCCCCCCCCCCCTCCCTCCCCTCGCCTTACCCCCCACCCAACCTCCACCCTTACCCCCTCCTGCCTCCCCCCCCCTCCCCCACCATCTCCTCTCGGTCTCGGTGTGAATATAGCATAGCTGCGCAAGCAAAGAAATCAATGGTGGCGGTTGAGGCGGCCAGGTCGATGTTGGCCCGGCTGGCTTCCACCGCCAGTCAAATGCAGTGTTTATCTTTCTATCTTTTCTTGTGTTTTATTTACGAGCATTCTTTTTTTTTTTACCGGGGACCTTCTCCCGCTTCTTTAAGGTAGTTTATATGCCGGGAAAGTTTGGGTTAAAATAAAACGAAGGTGTGCTATAATTAGCATCTCATGACCCCCTCGCCACAGACAACATCCCCTGCTCCTGAACCCCCCCCCCCCCCCCCCCCCCCCCCCGCTCCTGAACCCCCCCCCCCCCCCCCCCCCCGCTCCTGAACCCCCCGATAAGCGAGGTGACTGGGCCGGCCGCATTAATTTACTGTAATCCGACCACTAATTAGGCCGGCAGATAAGACAATCAGATCTGGGATCTGTCGAGTGTCTCCCTGCCGACCACTCTGTCAACGTCTAAGAGCAGGGCGTCTATTTTGTTACCCGCTGAACTCCGAACGCGTGGATTTGTTGGTTTTTGTTGCACACATTTTGCAGACAAAATGGATGCCGTTTTCTCACAAGGGTCGACAAAATACATTGGATACATAATTTTGATAAATCGTTAGATTAGTTTTTTTCTCTTGTATACATTTGAGACTGGGATTGTCAAATGAAACATTCCACAGAATGCCAGTGTGATGTGTCTGGAACGAGCAGAAAAAGATTTATGTTGGCTTCAGAAGAGTGATTTTATTGTCGATTCTCATCTCCTTGAATATCTCCTACGTCAAACACCCTCTGAGGAGATATCATTTTCTTCTTGATACAATTTAGATATTGTATTAATTTTGACAACTGTTTGATATAAATGTCTGCTTTTCACTGTTTTTGTTGTGTCTGTGTTTGGAGAACTTCAAAAGTGTTCCGTCGCCGCACTCCAAAAACCGAAAACAGTCACAGCCGATGGCTGCTGTCATTATGTAATAAAGTAAGCAATAAAATATGCAACTTTTCGGTTGCATACAAAAACCCCAGAGAGCCAGAGCAGAATGGACTGGATTGGCTCTTTGCTATTCCCCACAAGGATTCATAATCTACTCCTTTCCTTCCCAGAAAAAAGGTTTTATTCCCCCGGAAAAGCTTTTCTCATTTCCTGAACACTTAACATAATTCCCTATTGCGGTATTGTGAAAAGCTATTTTTTTTTTAACTTTTTCTTTCATTACAGTTGAGTAGAACCGGCAACTCTTCGTCCAACCCTCTTTCACTCTCGGCGAGGCTGCTGACCTTTCAGAAACAGCGAACGACCGCAATGGTACCTTTTTTGAAACGTGAGAAAACCAGGAACGTTTCAAAAAAGGTACCATTCCCGGTCGGCTCGCGGTTCCCGCGGCTTAGGGCACGGACCAGGAACGCAGACTTATCGCCTGTCCGGCAGGCGCTCCCTCTTTCGGCGTTCCCTCCGTTCCACTTTGAAACGGCGTTCCGCAGTAAAGTGCTGTAATGCCGTTACGTCTCTCCCCCCTCCTCCCCTCTCCACCCCCTCGCTCTCTCTCTCTCTCTCCCTTGAAGGAGCCAGTGGAGGGCGATACATAAAGTGGGATGGCTCTCTCGCCGACGGTGTTCTGTTACTAACGATGCTCGAACGCCCTCTTCACCAGGAAGGAAGTGGAGCTGTTGCGGGATTACTTCTGTTTGGGCGGCGTAACCGGAGCCAGGCTCGTGTGTGTGTGTGTGTGTGTGTGTGTGTGCACGCACACGCAGATGCAAATGCACTCACACACACGGACGCATACATAAACACAGACAGACACACACGCACATGCACAGGTGCACACACACACACACAGAAGCACACAGATGCAGACGCACACACACAACCAGACCCACACAGATGTAAACACACACACAGACACACACACGTGCACATACACCCTCATGAACATGCAAACACAGATGCGCACACGCACACACTGGCTTCTCTTTCTCATGCGCAATAACCATGCAGAACAATATTGGATACGTATGCAAATGGATGTCAACACACGTAATGCATGTGCGATCGCATAAGGCGGCATTCACACGTGTTAGCAGAAACACACACACACACACACACACACACACACACACACACACACACACACACACACACACACTCCAGCGTTAGGATGGGTGGGCATTGTGTATTTGTGCAGTGATATGTAAAAACGTATTGAGGGCACATCGCATCGATCTCACACTAACTCAGCCGCCCCCGTTTGAAATGTTGTCATCGATTTCAAGGGGATCATCATAACAAGTTGAGATGGAAAAATTAAAAAGGGCCCTTAAAGGCACTTGACGTCGTGATTTGTGTTGTCTATAAAGCGCGGACATGGAGCCCTGGCCCCTGATCGCGACCGTGGGTTTACCGTATTCCCACTGATCGTTTCTGCGGGGATGAATTGGATGTCATCACAGCAATCGTTCTGATGAAACCCATAGCCTTTGCCCGCAAAATCGTAATCTACAGCCAACAGCCCACTACCGCCCTTCTGCCCTCCCTCTGTCTTTTCGGTTCACGTGTCCCCTAAGGAACGCGCTAAAGACTGGTGGCATGGGCAGACTTTCCACACTACTCCTGTGGATATCGATTTGTTTAAAGACGTTGATTCTCCCGGACCTACTATCGTACATCACGTGGCATCAAGGGCTTTGTCCTTGAACCAAAGCAGATAGGATGGAACAATTGGACTGCTCAGTTTCCTTTAACTTCCCCTCCACTGCAAGTAAAACGAGAACAAACATATATATATATATATATATATATATATATATATGTGTGTGTGTGTGTGTGTGTGTGTGTGTGTGTGTATGTATGAGTGTGTGTATATATACACTGCACTACAGATCCGTACAAACCCGGCTTGACTGACCCGCAAACCACTAGGGCAATCAGAGAAAAAAACATTAAGTATAAAGGCAGAGAAAATCGTATTAACTACCTTCCTCCCATGTTTATTTTATTCCCCGACAGCATCCATCTCTTTGTGTCCACCTTCTCTTCAGGTATTGAAGGCCTCTGTGTAGAGGGAGCTTTCCTTTACCAGAGGGGTCAGGACTCCTCACTCCATCACCATTATTTCATTCAAAAGATACCCTGAGGTAATTAGTCCAATTATAAATCGAACCCCCCCGGCACACACACACACACACACACACACACACACACACACACACACACACACACACACACACACACTCTGATACTCACACACACACTCTGATACTCACACACACACTCTGATACACACACACTAACTGATACACACACACTAACTGATACACACACACTAACTGACACACACACACTAACTGACACACATACACACATACTAAACGACACACACAACGACACACACACACACACACACACAGCCATCTGTAGGTGTGCTCTGCATCATGTCCCACCCTCACTACAGACAGGCTTTGGGTTTGGGGTGTGTGTGTGTGTGTGTGTGTGTGTGTGTGTGTGTGTGTGTGTGTGTGTGTGTGTGTGTGTGTGTGTGTGTGTGTGTGTGTGTGTGTGTGTGTGTGTGTGTGTAGAGGTCACACACCTCCATTACCGGTCACAGGGCTTCCAATTATTGCTTCCTGCTTGGTTGAAGAAAGAGGAGATTTACAGTGGAGGAGGAGGGGGGGTGGGGGGGGGGGGGTGGGGGGGGGGAGGAGAGAGACAAGTCTGAGCTTTTTGGGCAGAATCACTGCCCAGTCCCCCCGCCCTGATGGTAATGTCTGCTCCCGAGACGCAGATCGACGGGCAGACGGACAGACAGGTGGCGCTGGTCGAGGGCCATGATGCAACGTCGTCCGCGTGGAAAACCCCGCCCGAACGATG
>NC_082385.1:1502198-1520829 GCF_031168955.1 Gadus macrocephalus | reverse complement strand
TGGATTACAAGGAGCTCAAGAGTAAGGAGAGAAGGGGCATAAAGGATTGCTGTTGAGGATACTCTTAATTCAATTCAAATTCAAAGTGTTTATTGTGATATGACACAATAATTTAAATAAAATTTAAGATAAAATAATAAGATACTTACTTGATAAGAGTGAGTATAGCTCTAAGAAAAAGGTGACGTTGGAGAGGAATCAGAAATGATGGGAGAGAAATGCCAACACAATTAGATTAAAGCATGAAGTAAATGTACATGAAAAACAAAACAGTGACTGAGGATTATTAACAAATGGCTGAACGACCGGTGATTGGGTGACGAACGAGGTCTGACTGACCAATCAGAGCCCTCTGTTTTGACCAGTGTTGTTGTTGTAGAACAATGTTGGGTGCGGTCAGACGACAGCTACTGAAGCGTTAACTCAACAAACAGATCGCCGCCCACGCTGGGGAATTATAAGGTCTTAACAGTAGCCATACATCCTAATTACACCGTTTTGTCTATTCTGACACATTCAAAGTGGTCCCATTGTATTGGCTTCAAAACCATCGCAAATAAAACAACAACAATGTATAATCTAGTCATGGAATTCAGCCGTAATCCTCTGAGAGTTTTATAATGATTAAAACACACACACACAACACAAACTGAATCCGTGATGCATCGTTGCGCACACAGAAAAAAACCTACCAGGTCTTCCCTTAGTACACAGAAGACTCGGAACACGGTGGAAGAGAGAGGGGGAGAGAGAGAGAGAGGGGGAGAGAGGGAGAGAGAGGGAGGAGAGAGAGAGAGGGAGGAGAGAGAGAGAGGGAGAGAGGGGAGAGAGAGGGAGAGAGGGGAGAGAGAGAGAGAGAGAGAGAGAGAGGGAGAGGGAGAGAGAGAGAGAGAGCTCTGATGGATGTGTCCCAGCTGTGTCTGACGGGGGGGTTGACAGAGACGGAGTTCCTGCAGCGATTTCCTCTTTCCTTGCTCCACCTACGTGGTGGTGCACAACGCCACCGCCCCTGTCCCCTCGAAGCGCCCACCGGGCCGGCTCGGCTCCCCCAGACGCTGTACGGCGCCGGAGACGGTTCTGTCTTTCAGGTCCTCCGTTTCGTTCCTCTGATATGAATCTAATCGGTGCTTATTTTCTCACTAATGTTAATTCGTTGTTTCTCGTTATCGTTTGTTCGTTCTCCGCTCAGGTCGTCTGCGTCCTTTCACAGACGTACAGGTTAATATACACCCGGGTTAACCTAGTGATGGTTAGTGCTGGTCACTTGGTCCTATGAACATCCTGAATGTACCCACAGAGATATATTGTTGTTTCTCTTTCTTCTGACAATTGTACTTATTGTAAATCGCTTTGGATAAAAGCGTCTGCCAAATGCCCTTAATGTAAATGTCAATGTATACCTGTATGTTTGTGTGTAGACAATATGCATCTGTTGTGTAAAATGTGACAGCATCTATATGTGACTGGATAGTGTGGTCATACGACTCTAGGGGGAATGGCTAACCTGAAGCTTGTCAACATCTTGGTTGTCACTGTCATGTGACGGACACAGAGCGTGTGCTGCTTGTGGTCCCTGGGCTATGGCTGAGATCCCTGCAGGGGAAGTGACTGTATGCTATCCCCACCCACCCACCCCCACCTCCACCACCCCCTCGCTCGGACACACCGTCACCCCTACCTCTGCTACCCCGACCGCTACCACCGTCTCCATCAACGCCAACCTTCCCCTACGGTCACCCCCACGAACCCCCCCCCTGCTCCACCTCCGAATCACCCCAACCCCACGTCCACACCCCCACTACCATGAGCTCCACCTCTGCCTCACAACCGCCACCACCCCCACCCCCACCACCAACCCCCCCCCCCCCCCCCCCCAACTTCCACCACCATCACCATCCTCCTGCCCCATCACCTCCACCACCATGACCCCGTCACAATCACTCGCCCGCAATCTCCACTACCTTCCCCCCCATCCCCCCCCCCCATCCCTACCACGCGATCTCCACCACCTTCTCCACCACCTTCTTCTCCACCCCCCAAACTCCCCACCACCAATGCCGTTCCCTCCACCCCCTCCAACCCCAACTCCGCCTCCATCCCAACCGCGCGATCTCCGCCACCTTACCCTCCACCCCCCACCCCCACCAGCCCTCACCAACCCCCCTCCCCGCCCCGCCCGGGCCCAGGGCCCAGGGCCCCGGGGCCGGAGTGGCGGTAAGTGACTGCAGAGTAAATGGGCGTCGCTGCCTGGTCCCAGGAGGCCCATCTGGAGGGGAGGGGGGGGGGGGGGGGGGGGGGGGCTGTCAGAAGGGCTCAGAGCTGAGCGCCGCTACGTTAGACTGGGCTGAGCTCCGCCACGGCCCCCCTGCTGGGAGGACGGGAGGCACTGGGGTACACTGTAGTACACTACAATATAATACACTGGATCATACTGTAGTACACTACAATATAATACACTGGATCATACTGTAGTACACTACAATATAATACACTGGATCATACTGTAGTACACTACAATATAATACACTGGATCATACTGTAATACACTACAATATAATACACTGGATCATACTGTAGTGCACTACAATATAATACACTGGATCATACTGTAGTGCACTACAATATAATACACTGGATCATACTGTAGTACACTACAATATAATACACTGGATCATACTGTAGTACACTACAATATAATACACTGGATCATACTGTAGTACACTACAATATAATACACTGGATCATACTGTAGTACACTACAATATAATACACTGGATCATACTGTAATACACTACAATATAATACACTGGATCATACTGTAGTACACTACAATATAATACACTGGATCATACTGTAGTGCACTACAATATAATACACTGGATCATACTGTAGTACACTACAATATAATACACTGAATCATACTGTAGTACACTACAATATAATACACTGGATCATACTGTAGTGCACTACAATATAATACACTGGATCATACTGTAGTGCACTACAATATAATACACTGGATCATACTGTAGTACACTACAATATAATACACTGGATCATACTGTAATACAGTACAATATAATACACTGGATCATACTGTAATACACTACAATATAATACACTGGATCATACTGTAGTACACTACAATATAATACACTGGATCATACTGTAGTACACTATAATATAATACACTGGATCATACTGTAGTACACTACAATATAATACACTGGATCATACTGTAGTACACTACAATATAAAACACTGGATCATACTGTAGTACACTACAATATAAAACACTGGATCATACTGTAATACAATATAATACACTGGATCATACTGTAGTACACTACAATATAATACACTGGATCATACTGTAGTACACTACAATATAATACACTGGATCATACACTACAATATAATACACTGGATCATACTGTAGTGCACTACAATATAATACACTGGATCATGCTGTAGTACACTACAATATAATACACTGGATCATACTGTAGTACACTACAATATAATACACTGGATCATACTGTAGTACACTACAATATAATACACTGGATCATACTGTAATACAATATAATACACTGGATCATACTGTAGTACACTACAATATAATACACTGGATCATACTGTAGTACACTACAATATAATACACTGGATCATACTGTAGTACACTCCAATATAATACACTGGATCATACTGTAGTACACTACAATGTAATACACTGGATCATACTGTAATACACTACAATATAATACACTGGATCATACTGTAGTACACTACAATATAATACACTGGATCATACTGTAATACACTACAATATAATACACTGGATCATACTGTAGTACACTACAATATAATACACTGGATCATACTGTAATACAATATAATACACTGGATCATACTGTAGTACACCACAATAGAATAAACTGGATCATACTGTAGTACACTACAATCGAATAAACTGGATCATACTGTAGTACAATATAATACACTGGATCATACTGTAGTACACTACAATATAATACACTGGATCATACTGTAGTACACTACAATATAATACACTGGATCATACTGTAGTACACTACAATATAATACACTGGATCATACTGTAGTACACTACAATATAATACACTGGATCATACTGTAATACACTACAATATAATACACTGGATCATACTGTAGTACACTACAATATAATACACTGGATCATACTGTAGTGCACTACAATATAATACACTGGATCATACTGTAGTACACTACAATATAATACACTGAATCATACTGTAGTACACTACAATATAATACACTGGATCATACTGTAGTGCACTACAATATAATACACTGGATCATACTGTAGTGCACTACAATATAATACACTGGATCATACTGTAGTACACTACAATATAATACACTGGATCATACTGTAATACAGTACAATATAATACACTGGATCATACTGTAATACACTACAATATAATACACTGGATCATACTGTAGTACACTACAATATAATACACTGGATCATACTGTAGTACACTATAATATAATACACTGGATCATACTGTAGTACACTACAATATAATACACTGGATCATACTGTAGTACACTACAATATAAAACACTGGATCATACTGTAGTACACTACAATATAAAACACTGGATCATACTGTAATACAATATAATACACTGGATCATACTGTAGTACACTACAATATAATACACTGGATCATACTGTAGTACACTACAATATAATACACTGGATCATACACTACAATATAATACACTGGATCATACTGTAGTGCACTACAATATAATACACTGGATCATGCTGTAGTACACTACAATATAATACACTGGATCATACTGTAGTACACTACAATATAATACACTGGATCATACTGTAGTACACTACAATATAATACACTGGATCATACTGTAATACAATATAATACACTGGATCATACTGTAGTACACTACAATATAATACACTGGATCATACTGTAGTACACTACAATATAATACACTGGATCATACTGTAGTACACTCCAATATAATACACTGGATCATACTGTAGTACACTACAATGTAATACACTGGATCATACTGTAATACACTACAATATAATACACTGGATCATACTGTAGTACACTACAATATAATACACTGGATCATACTGTAATACACTACAATATAATACACTGGATCATACTGTAGTACACTACAATATAATACACTGGATCATACTGTAATACAATATAATACACTGGATCATACTGTAGTACACCACAATAGAATAAACTGGATCATACTGTAGTACACTACAATCGAATAAACTGGATCATACTGTAGTACAATATAATACACTGGATCATACTGTAGTACACTACAATATAATACACTGGATCATACTGTAGTACACTACAATATAATACACTTGAACGCACTGTGGTGCACTAATGGGATACATTAGAGTAGGGTGAATAGAATACACTGGCCTGCAGAGTAATGCACTGTAGTAGAATACACTGGAAGGCACTGTAACAAACAAGAATATAATATACATTAAAGCACACTGTGATACAGTAGAATATAATAACATGTAATACACCGGAATAGAACACACTACAGTGGATATGAAAAATAACCAGCATTTTCTCTAAGCTGATCAGTCTTTACTATCCAGGACCTTGAGCCTAACATAGCTACAATCTGCATCGTAGCTATGCTTACGTCGGTATATTTTAATAACCCAAGCATCCATATCGTATCACAGGATTAACGTCAGAGTTTAATGTATATAAATAGACGTGCGCACCGTACTGTTGCTGCTCCGTCCAATCACAAGGCTTTCCTCGCTAACAAGACCCGCAAGCAACTTCTGTCACATGACAAAAGAGACACAGAAGGGCCCGTCCACGACCGTGACTGAGTGTTAGCAAGGCTGCCACATGCTATACATCCGCCCCCCTACCAGAGCCCTAAGTGTGGGTGGGGGGGGGGGGATGAGTGACATTTTGTGGGGGGCACCGACAAATGTCACACACAGCGGACACAAAGTAACAAATCTCAACTGAATTAAGCATTCATTCATGTCAGAGAAGTTCATTTTGTATACAGCTGTACTTCGGTTCGAAAAAAATGTTTTATCTCTATAAAAAGATTCCGAGGTCCGGACCACCACCACCGCCACCACCACCACCACCACCACCTCCACCACCTCCACCGCCGCCCCCCTTACCAAGCGGCCTGTCCCCCTAACCCTGACCTGGGGCTGGGGTTGTCTAAGCTAGCGCCGGGTCCACCGTGACCGGCCCCGGTTCAGCGGCCCACAGTCCACACAGACGGCCGGTGATTTATGCTAGGCTGTCAGTCGCGCCGCGGATGCTACGCCAGGTCGCTCGTCCGGTGACCACAGATGTCTCCATTTTGCGACGGTATATATATATGTCGGTGGAGAGGAGCTCAAGGTTCCGCTGTAACCCGCGGCGATAAACATACACCGCTGTCCTGGGCGACTGTTGGTTTTATCGGTGTGGGTTTGTATGAGTCATCTGTGGAGATGGGGTTGCAGACAGCATCTGGAGAGGATGTTTGTCAGTTAGAAGGACAGCGAGACACACAGGTGCAACAATCTATAATTGAATGGGGATTGCTTCAAAGGAAATCCTTACAAAGATGTCCTTGTTATATATTTTACATATTTTCTGTATTCAACTGCACACCTTTTTCCCGATACTTTATGCGTGTTCCATCTGGGGTTTATAAAAAAAAATGTTTGTGGATTCACATAAGATGTGGCTCGCACAAGATATTTTGAGTGAATATTTACCATACCTGAGGACAGCATGATTGTTTGTTTACCTATGACATCAAACAGGCTTAGTTAGTTAATTACCCTGAACATTGACATTTACCATATCACACTTATCCTCTACACCTAACATAACCTTTTCCATATATATATATATATATATATATATATATATATATATATATATATATATAGACGCGCTCCAAAGTTAGTGTCAGCGTCACGCTTGCTTGGGTATGGAATTTTTTTATTTTTTTTTAATTACTTGAAATCCCTATCATAACCCACTTACAGCCACTGAGTTAGAAGTACTGACATGAAAATTAAACAAGTCAAACATCTGTTGAACGGGCAGGGCTCGAAAAACTCCATTGATTTCCAGACCCACCGAATGGCATTGGACAGTAAGTACGCCAATCAAACGGTCGTGCTGCACTCCCCCTCCCCGCGCGTGACCCCTTCGTGCACGTACTCAAAGCTCGTGACCCAGAGCAAGCTTCTGTTTGTTGTTATCCTGCGGTAGCTACTGGAGCTAGCTTACTAGCTAATGGCTCGCTCTTCGCTCGTGCATGATTGCGCGTCCATGTAGTTGGAGTGGGTGGAGTCAGAGTCAGCGTTGAAGGAGAGGGGGTAGGACCATTTGAGTTGTGTATTTTCAAAATCTGCTGGCATTTCGCACATCCCATACCCAACCTTTAAGGAAGTGGGTGTGGTTAGGATGGCTACATTCCAATCATCAAGTACCTGAGGTAGGGCAGCCTCGAAACGAGACGGGAACGCGGGCCGTAATGAAACACGAAACACAAACGAACTCCGGCCCTCTGAGATGTGTTGGGAAGCGTGAATGAATCAAGGAATGCGGGAATGGAAACAGAGTTCGGAATTAATTTCTTTCATTTTCGGGAACATGAGGAAGTCCATCACGCTCTGTTTCGTGTGTGATTGGAAAAGACCAAAACACGCCGTGCCGGCACTTCATATCGACAGGTGGAGCGAATCTGTAATCAAGGAAAGCACTAAATGCACCATTACGCTGATTGGAATTGATTGGCTCATGAACGCTCCGATATTGTCTACTCTAAGTATTCCCGACAAAAACAGGAGTTCCACTTCTGACTCCTAAAAACCTACAAACCTGACGTAGCAAACACCACACGGACATCCTTGCGTTCCCTCCCCCCTCCGTCAGCCTCCAGCCCCACAGACACTCATTCGGCTCCGTCACGTCAACACCATCCCCAGCTGACTGTGACCTCGCTCACGGCATCCCGCTGCGCGTTCACTGGGAGGTTCATACAGTGAACAGACCTAATACCAGAGCTCCGACTCTCACTGGGGGGGGGGGTGTTGGATTTTGGGGGGGGGGGGGGGGGGGGGGGGCAGGATGCAGATCGCAGATGTGCAATTGTTAGACCCCTAGCCCACCTCCCACCCCCCTCTTCCATCATGCTGTTTAACGCGCGCATCATGTCCCATTCAGATCTCTGCCCTGCCCCCCCGCGACGCCATGGAAACCAGCGATGCTTCCGGCGACGTGGCGATGTGGGCCAGGGCAGAGCGAGTGGCAGATGGAGACAGAGATCTCCACTTTAAAGTTTTACAGCGAATGGGGAAACGGGGGGGGGGGCTGTTTTTTTTTTTGGAGGAGACATTGGGGAGACAGGGGGGTGCTTTCTTTTACCCTCTGTGTCTCTGGGTAGAAAGATGCGCCTTCATTGTGTTGTTTTCTGTTCCGTGGCTTGTTTTATTCCCACACATTGTGCACAGCACGACAGCGTTGTCTCCTCTGTGTTGGGGGGGGTCTGTTGGGGGGACTCCAGCTGCGAAGGGAGCCAATGGCTTAATTTAGGGTTTGAATCGAGCTCTATTTCCGCGCCCGGCGCTGAACTCGTTTCTGGTTTTTGGAATTTCAAATCACACAGAGATGAGAACGCATCATAATGATGAATTAGGTTGTGTCATTTGCAATTCGATTTTTTGGTTCTGCGTGTCGGAAAGGGAAGGGTTTTGTGTGTGTGTGTGTGTTTGTGTGTGTGTGCGTGTGCGTGTGCGTACGTGTGTGCATTGAAGTCTGTCAACTCGGCTGGTCTTTCATAAATTCTTCGCCCGTCCATCAATATCTTTGCAATCGTTTTGCTGTGGACCAAACAACATGCGTATATTGATACACAAATGGCTGAGGAAGGCACCGTTGACATTGGTCCATGTCCTCCCCTCATTCCCTGTTAGCATGGTACCGATCACTCCTCGTGCCACAACGCCCCAGCGATGACGGCTCAGGGAGCACGCTGTTTATCCCGGCAGGAGTGATTATCGCTTAACACTGGACATCTATTTAGCTCCCTCTCCCCCCCCCCCCCCCCCCCCCCCCGATCAATAAGTATGACGGGAGACAAACGCGAGGAGTCATTTTAAGCTAGCAGCCTTGGGTAGCTTAGCGCAACGGAAGAGCATGCTAGGCTAATGGCGGCATGCTACGCTAATGCTAGCATTCGCCAGCCTGTTTTTGTCGGCCGGGATCTATTAAGGAACATATGAAGTAGACGACGGCATAACATACATCTGTTTGTTCAATAGGGTGTTTGGTTGACTTTGTAATTAAAATTAAAAAAATAATAATATAATGCATTTATTATTATTATGTTTTTATTTCGTTAGTTTGTTTGACATAGACCGACTTTTCATTTTCAGATACAGATCATGAGAATTGATTTGGGCCTGTGGTAACGGCAGGGTTGGTATGCAGAAAACATCGCTGTTTCAGATCCGCTCTCCTCACACGCTCAACAGAAAAAGGAATATCCCGGAGAAATCGACGAAATCGTTTTCCCAAACGCCCCTTTTCACCCGAGCCTCGAGAGAGAGAGAGAGCTCCGCTCATAAGTAAAGATCAGCAGCGTGTCCTTCCTGTACAAACCGCCACGTCTCCGTACCCCCGACCCTTAGCGGGGGCTGTGGGCCCCGCGCTGGGCCTCAGGGTGGGAACGGAGCCCTCGAGCCGGGGGCCGTCAGCCTTTGAATTGGAATGCGGCCCCCGTATTGATGACACTGATGTCCGTCCGCCGCAGGGCTCGTGGTGTATCAGCGCGCTCGGACCTGACGGATCGACATCGCAGAACCAATCAGGGAGAGGGGTGGGTGTGTGTGTGTGTGTGTGTGTGTGTGTGTGTGTGTGTGTTTTGTGTGCGCTAATGGTGGGTAGACCGCTGTGTGCACAAGGGAGGGGTGGGGGTGGTGGTTTGTATTAGGCAGGGGGGGGGGTGGGGGTGGTGGTTTGTATTAGGCAGGGGGGGGGGGGGGGGGGGGGGTCTCCCCTCCGAAGAAACAGATCATTATCCACACACACACATCTACAGCACACACACACCTGTTGGCACAGAGGAGGCCAACATACGTTCATAAACACGCACACATGAAGACCAAAACACAAACACACACATAGACCCAAACACAACCTCATACACACCCTCACACACACACACACACACACACACACACACACACACACACACACACACACACACACACACACACACACACACCAAAAGACACACAGGTTCAAAGAGAGAGACTCACTTAAACACACAACAAAAAACAAATACAGTCCCAAAAATATCGTAACACACTTTAGGGATCTTAATCTGGTAAAACATGCTCCCCTTAAAGCCCTGTTGCAAAGACCTCTGTCTGCGTCACCTCACGCCTCCCCTCTGCCCACCACCGCCTTAATAAGGCCTTGAATCTCAGCCGCAGCGCACGCGCACACACACACACACACACACACACACACACACACACACACACACACACACACACACACACACACACACACACACACACATAGACAAACACAAGCTAGGACGTCCAAGCTGCACCATCAGGATCAGAGATCGATACCAGCAGCTGGATCCCCCCCCCCTCCATTCCTGGGCATAGATTAACTGCCGGGCCAGTGTGTGCTAGACCAGTCATCTGTCAAAGCGCTTTACCCAAGGTAGAAAGCCCCACTTTCCCCTCGCTCGGCCTTTGAGAGAGGGAGAGAGGGAGAGAGTGGGTAGATGGAGAGAGAGGAGGGAGAAGGAGAGAGAGGAGGGAGAAGGAGAGAGAGGAGGGAGAAGGAGAGAGAGAGAGAGGGAGTAGATGGAGAGAGGAGGAGAGAGAGAGGGAGGGGAGAGGGGGGAGAGACGGTGAGAGGAGGAGAGGTGGAGAGGAGGAGAGAGGGGGGAGAGAGAGGGTGTGAGGGAGAGAGAAGGGGGAGAGGGAGAGAGGAGTTGTGGGGTAGAAGGGAGGAGAGAGGGGAGAGACAGTGAGAGGGAGAGAGGGGGGAGATGGAGAGAGGAAGATGGAGAGGGGGAGAGATTTTTGGGACAGCGATAGAGAACGGAGAGGGAGAGGGTTTAGGGCATGAGGGGGGAAAGGGTGAGAGAGGGTTAGAGAGAGAGAGGTCCATCCAGGATCACCCAGCAGAGTGTCGTCTGAGATAAGGTTTGTCTGTAGCCCACGTGCTCCCACCCCCCGGAGACTCGCCCGTGGCTCAGAGTTGTTCGTCCCTCTTCGTGGATTTTGAATCCTTTTGGTTTATGTATTTTTTTTTACGAATAATCTCTAAAGAGTCAATGGTTTGAGAGACTTTTGAATACATTTTTCTCTGTGAGGAAGGAACGGGAGCTCTTTGGAGAAGAAACAGAGGAAAAATATCTATTGATTTGTGGGTTGCGGTTGGAGTAGAGGTGGAGGAGAGGTGGAGGAGAGGTGGAGGAGGGCTGATCTCCTCACCCTCCTCTTGCTCTTCTGACTCACATTTAAGGCTTCTGCTCTTCTCCATTTTGAGTGTTACACCCTGTGAGTGTCAAACTAATATTTATATATCTATATCTATAGATATAGATATATAAAGAGAGTACTCTGTCATTCTATACATTCATTTTCACTCCATCTCATCCATGATCTCCCTGTCTGCTAAACCGTCCACCGCATCCACCATTTCCGTTTCAAACACACTGTTACCAGGATGAGCCTTGCGGCGGTGGAAGGATTGGAGGCAGTATGAAAGCTGTTGGTAAGGCCGTTGGCCTGACTTTATTCCGGTACAAGAATGTCCCTCAGGAGGCAAAAAAAATGAATAATGAATATACACAAAAAAAAACAATCAATAATTCTAAATAACTATCACTAATCAAACTATCAATAATCAAAAAACAACAGTCCTCCCCTCGGCACTAATACAGCCCTTGGCTGATCTAAGAGCCAGGTGTTTTCACCCGCTCACCTCAGACCCTTCTGCCCCACCTACATGATTTGGACCTGAATATATCCTCCCTGGCCTAACCCATACCCCTCTTAATTCAATTAACCCTCCCCTACACATTTCCGATTGACCTATCCCCACCCCTAGTTACCCACCTTACTCCAGACCTACTCGTCTAAAACCCAACCTTAACCTCTACTTCCCTGACACCTTAAATATTCCCCAAGTACCCCAACACACCCCTCTCCTCTCACACACTTGGTCTCGCCCGTCTGACGTCACGCCCCCACCGCACAAATGTTCTTCCGGACTTCACGTCGGGTCCTCCCGCAGTCCCCGACACCCGGAAGCCAGCGCAACCGTAACGTGAGTGTTTACGATTTCCTTGTTTGTACCGTGTCCCCCCGACCGGCTTCCTCATGACGCATGTTTTTTTTGTGTGTTGCAGGTGGCGTCATGAACGTGTTGGAATGTTCTGTGTGTGTTTAAATAAAAGGGTACTTGTAACTCCTGGTGTCAGTCCTGTTTTTATCCATTGCCTGCAGTAACGGGCCGCCGCACCGTTACACACACACACACACGCGCGCACACACACACATGCACACGCAAACACACTCACGTCTGACACACGCACGCACACAAGCACGCACGCACACATATACAGTCATACACATACACACATATGCACACACAAACACACATATGCACACACGCACACATACACAGGCAAACGCACACACACACACACACACACACACACACACACACACACACACACACACACACACACACACACACACACACACACACACACACACACACACACACACACACACACACACACACACTCTCCTCCGGCCCACAGGGACTCACAGCAGATACTCTGACCTTCTCCCCAGATAAACACACTCCCGTACTGCGTGGGCTACTGCTCTGTCTCTCTGTACTCCCGCAGCGCCCCAAACTGACCCCGGATCAGCTGAGCGGTCTGCACACGCAAACACATGGAACGCTGATAACACTTCTGAATAATAACGGAGACGAGAGGAGGGGGAGGAACACATGCAATGGCATGAAGAGGGAACGGTCAGCTCCAAAGTAGGGTGGAATATAGGAGCTGAATAGCGTTTGGGGGCTTGGATTCCTGGCCGAAAGGTGTGATGTTCAATAGCACGAATGTCCGTCCCGAATCGCATTTAGCAGATGCTTTTGACGGACAACGGTTTATCAACACACATTCACACACCGACGGCGGGGGGCAACCATGCAGGGCGACAGCCGGCTCGTCGGGAGCAGTCAGGGTGAGGCGTCTCGCTCGGAGACACCCTCGACACTCGGCGAGGAGGAGCCGGGGATCGAACCGGCAACCTTCCGGTTCCCAGCCGACCCGCTCTGCCTCCAGAGCCACACACCGCCCCCACATGTCTGAAGTCTCTGCCCCTCCACTGGGACTAAAGCTTACCTAAATGACTCAATCGTTCATGTTGTTTCTGGGTCCGGGCGAACACGTTGGTTTTTGCAGATGGCCGTTTGAACCGACCACCCTTGTGTGTTCCTTCTGACCCAGCTCTGTCTCCTACGTGTGAGTAAAGCTCACTCTCTGGCTCTGAGCCAACGTCACACCTGACATCCTGGGACCAATCACAAGAAGGGGAATTCCAGTGTTAGCGTCCAAGGTCAAAAATATGTTAAATGTTTGATTGGGATTAGCTTGATTCTACCGGGAGAGCCACTTGTAGCAGCTCCGACTAGGCTTTTCTCCTGAACAGTCCCAATGACTTCAGATGTCTGCGCAATGTTGACATACTTATATTAATGCCATCCTCACTTTTAAGGAACATCCATATTTCCCAATGCCTCAACCCGAGCAGGATATTAAATACGATAGCGTCGGATAGCGTCATCTTTGCCGGCCAATGACTTCAGATGTCTGCGCAATGTTGACATAGGCCTACTTATATTAATGCCCTCCTCACTTTAAGGAACATCAATATTACCCAATGCCTCAACCCGAGCAGGAGATTAAATACGATAGCGTCAGATAGCGTCATCTTTGCCGGCCTGCAGCTAGACAGCAACGTTATTGATTAATGAGAGGCGTGATCCTTTTCTCGTAAACGAGATCCTTATGTCGTAAATATGATATTTTATCTCGTAATTACGAGATCCTTATCTCATAATTACGAGATCCGTATCTCGTAATTACGAGATATTATCTCGTAATTACGAGATCCTGAGTGTGCTAACGGCTACATTAGCTGTGAAACTTTTTTTTATTTGGTGAATGCTCAGCGCCACCGTATAAATAAACCTAATGCGGTTTATTTTATATTTGTTCTTCTTTATTTTATATTTTTTGTTAGATCTTTTAGTTGAGGTCTTTTTGAAAGTTTGAACATTTAAAATGTACAATAAATAGCTCCTGACCTGATGCCAAGCGACGTTAGTCTGGTGGCTTCACAGAGCATCTGGTGATTACGTGCATTATGTACATTTAATCATTTAGGAGAGGCTTTTATCCAGAGTGACTCCACTGCAGTGATTACAGATACGTGCCATTAAGGAGCATGTATCTCACACACACACACACACACACACACACACACACACACACACACACACACACACACACACGCGCACACACAGATTTTCCTCAAAGTAACCTTGAACTTGAGACATTCCTCAACACCAGGAAAACGATGAAAGCTGAATATAACAAAATGTGGCACTATTTGTGTGCTGCTGTCTGTTTTGTTTTCATAGCAGGAGCGAGGCTGTCAACTACCCTTGGATATCAAAGACGGAAGGACAAACCAGGCTGGAATTTTAACAGGATGTATGCCCAGGTAAGTGTATACAGAACTGTAACGGCAAAACAATAGCTGAGTTGAAGCCCTTCTCTGTGCCCCAGTAAATCCACCCTGAAATACTAATGCACCCTGGGAAAAAGAGTCAATGTCAGACAAAGAAAAGTGGAAGAGGAGAAGGTTATTCAACCAACACACGTGAAGACCAACTCTCACACAGCGGAAACGTAACGCAAAACGTTCTCATCACAAAGAGTACGAATTTATTGGCGCCTACCGCGGAGGAAACTTCCATAGGTGACAAGAAAGCATGAGGACAACTCAAAACATAATTAAAAATAACACCCTCGTAGAATATTGCATTTTTATTAAAGAGTGCTAATTGCTCACTAAGCATTCGGGGTGTCAGAATATTCAGACAGATCTGATCGTCGGGAGGCGGGCGGATGTTCTGACGCTGCCCCCACACAGAGGAGGGAAATGAGGATCTCTCTCGACGAAAGGGTGGCGGCCAGAATGGTCAGAATGCTCTGACCAGAAATATTTTTGATTTATTTGTTAGATTTTTTTGAAGTGGTCCAACTTGCTAGTTGAAATGTGTGAGTCTCTCTCTCTCTCTCTCTCTCTCTCTCTCTCTCTCTCTCTCTCTCTCTCTCTCTCTCTCTCTCTCTCTCCGTAGTCACGGCGACAGTTTTTTTTATCTTCACTTTGGTACTGATTATACTTCCTTTATTATTTTCTTTTTTCTTTTGCCTTGTTTGCTTGATGATTGGCTTGTCAAGAAAGCAGCTATTGCTAGGTTTTATTTTGGGATGATGATGATCACGCACCTGGCTGTGTGTTTTTGTAATTACACATTAATTTGAATTAATTTGGTGAATTTATGTCGAGGCACGTTTTTTTGTTGGCGTAATTGCAGCACGTTGGACTGGATGTGGATGAGGAGAGAAACATTCAAATCTTTGCTGTCTTGAACTTTTTTGGAATTAATTAAGATGGATACTCCTAATCAGTATCAATTAAATCAAAAAAAGTCACCAGTTTGAACAGCTGAAGTGCACTTTGTTGGTTTCGGTTCTTTTCTTGAATTTAAATTCTGCTTTGTTGGTATACAATTACAGTATACTTATTGTAAGTCTCTTTGGATAAAAGCTTCTGCTAAATGCCCTAAATATAAATGTTATACAGTCTATAAATCCCTCAGACGTCACTGTTATACAGATGCACGTTTGGTTGCGCAGAGCTTTTCGTGTAGTAACTCCAGTTGTGATTGCGTGATGTGTTGCATGCTGTGATGCATTCTGGGATTGTTCCCGTGGATCCCCTCTGGATGAAGGTGTTTCATCACCAGGGAACCTCAAGCGTCTCCTCCCGCTCCCCAGGCAACATGACTTCGGTGAGTGGAAATGCCGTTGAACAAAGACACCCACAAACACGTATACAGAGTCCTATTCCTCGGGGGGGGGGGGGGGGGGGGGTTCGCGCCCTACTGTGATCGCTCTGCCTTGTAAATGTTATCATGGTGGGTGGCCGTGACCTTCACCATAGCCCTCAGAAATTGCTTCTGCACCTTGGCAACGGTTCGCTACCATGACGACTGCGTCTGTTGTAGTTTGACACCGGATGCCTTGCTTTTGACCTTCATGTGTGGATTGTTCTCACTGCACTCTCTCTTCCTTTCTTTAACTCTCTCTCTCTCTCTCTCTCTCTCTCTCTCTCTCTCTCTCTCTCTCTCTCTCGCTCTCGCGCTCTCTCTCTCGCGCTCTCTCTCTCTCTTTCTTTCTCTCTCTCTCTCTCGCTCGCTCTCGCTCTCCGTTGTGTTATGCTGACGTCACGCCTAAGAAATGTCACCTCAGTTCTCTTTCATGTCATTGGCTGTTCAGGTGTGTGTCACGCGGCAGAACAAACAGGCTCGCGACATCATTCAAAAGAGATTGTGTTTCTACGTGCACAACAGAAATGACATGACAACGCTGAACAAAGCTTGACCCTTGAGCTAGATATTGTCCAAGGTTCGTACAACTTTATTGAAATGACACATCAGTGAGCTTTAAGTGCCTCGCTGACTGTGCCCAGTGCATTCCACATTATTGAAACAACATATTGTTGACCTACACGGAACCTAGGTCATTAAAGTCTGCAGTGTAAGTGACATTATTGAAACCGTACAATATTGAACATTATTGATATATTCGGAGGAGTCTAAGTGACTGAAGTGTGAAGTGTAAGTGACCTTAGAGCGGTATATTGCTAACCTTGCTCGCCCTATCTGCTCCAGATGAGCTGGCTGTGCGAATGTGAGCACGTTCGCCCACCGAACAAGGCTGTCCGGTGGGCGAACGTGAGCATGAATTGGTGAATGTTAGTTAATGAGCGGCCACTGGTTCGAAAAGCGCTATATAAATCATACCCTTTACATTATTGAAATCATCCATTATTGACGGCTCTGCATGCATGTACTAGTGTACGCTGTGCCGGCGCAAGAAGAATGTTTGCCTATGCCCTCACCCTCTCTTACCTTTTTCATGTACTTATTTAACTATAGTCTCTGGCAAGGGGGGACTCCTGTTTCAAAGTGAGACCCCCCCCCACCCCCCAAACACACCCCACCCCACGCTCGATCTCACCGGCTTGTCGTATGTTTTATTCTGCTTCATCCGTTCTCTTTCTATGTTCAGAACTCGCAGAATTCCTCGGTTTCATTCTGCGCCTTTTGCTGCCAAATAAAACCGAATCCCGACGTGTGTAAAACACACACACACTCCGCCTTAGCGAGGAATAACAATTCAAACGCCGTGCAAATTGAAAGCACTTTGATTGCTCCGGCAAAAAAAAAAAAAAAAAGACATGTAAATGTGGAAACGAAGAGCAAGTTTAAATGAGCTTGGGTTTTAAAGATGATCTTTCCGCATTGAATGTCATTTTAATCGTCTGGTTTAATTGTCACACAAAGATTGGAAATTGACTACAGCTCTGCAGTCCTGAGGCCTTACGCAGAAGGCTCTGTTCCCGAGCCTAGGCAGAGAAAAGATGATATTGTTTATAGCTTTTTGACTCTTTTTTTAGCTAATTGGTCTATGTAAATGGTTGGAAGAGAGTGCTTTCAGCATCTGTGCGCCAGAATCAGAAAAAAAAATTAATGTAGCCTTATTTCAGCCCTTATAGAACAGCCGTAACCTTAGGTCCTCATACAAGCAAGGAAAAACTGGATTGAGCAGGATTGAAATATTCTAAACAATTAAGAATTAAGAAAAGTCTGACTATTTATAACAATACGAAAAAATATCTGGAATCTGTCATGATATTAGACTACACAGAATCCAGCAGAAACTCATGACAGTTTAACTCTTTCGTTCGATATTTTTATTATACACTGTAATAATGTCTGTTTCTAACACAATAATCCCCACAATGACAGATAATTCACGATTAATTACTAAACTAACACAAAGCCATAAGACTCGGACCCTGTAGAGTCGCAATAACCCTCGAAAATAAATAAAAAGGAAGAAGAAAGACCGGCAATTTGCACTGGAGGAAAGCTGATCAGGTGTGTGTTGATTAACATCCATAACAGTCGTGTCTCTGTCGATACCCGAGGGTCAGACAATGCCTTCCCTTAATGAGGGCCGTGACAGAAGGCCCACAGTCGGCAGAAAGTCACTCTCACTCCCTCTCTCTGTCCCCCTGATGACTGGAACAATGACTGTGTGTGTGTGTGTGTGGGTGTGTGTGTGTGTGTGTGTGTTTGTG
>NC_082385.1:1466384-1502098 GCF_031168955.1 Gadus macrocephalus | reverse complement strand
GGAAAAAAAAGATGGCCCCTGGCTCTCACGACTTAAAATAAGCGTGACCGAATATGCGGGTGACGTATGTTTGTTGTCTACCGGGAACGACTTATTCAGCTGGATGATCCCCCTTCCATCGAGGCAGAACCGGGGAGTTCATAACGGATATGTCTCCCCTGATTCCCTTTTGTATGAATTCACCCCGAAAGTCGTCTACCCTCACCTCCACCCCCCCTTCCTCCATCCCCCCGCTGCAGAATAGGTGGCAGAATGATCCCCTGTTTGGTATTCCACTGAGGGCAATATCTATTTTAGTTAGAGGGAGAGGGGGGAGGGAGGGAGAGAGAGAGAGAGAGAGAGAGAGAGAGAGAGAGAGAGAGAGAGAGAGAGAGAGAGATGAGAGAGAGACGAGAGAGAGAGAGAAGAGAGAGAGAGAGAGAGAGAGAGAGAGAGAGAGAGAGAGAGAGAGAGAGAGAGAGAGAGAGAGAGAGAGAGAGAGGAGAGAGAGAGGAAAGAGAGAGAGAGAGAGAGAGAGAGAGGAGAGAGAGAGAGAGGTGGAGGAGAGGGTGGGTGGAATAGGTAGCTTTATGAAACTTCTGTCCTGCCATTACTCAGGCGTTGTCAGTGCTGATGCAGCTGCAGACACCCCAGCTCCCCACTGAACCAACAGAGCAAAAAAGTAGCTTAGCCACCATTATTATATGAAGTATTTTATCACCACAGCACATTGATTCGAAAACTGGTTGAATCCAGTTTTCAAAATTCCTTCTGTTGTTTATCCATTAGTTTGTTCAACCATCATTAATTTGTCCAGTTCATCACCCATTGTTTTCCATCATGCTATAGCTTCATTTTTATGTCATATCAGTTTCTATCATTGGCACAGATGAGTAAGGAATGTATCACAACAAACAATGTGAGCGTAGGCAACCCATCATAACTACCGTAATTAAACGTGTGGGACCAATTCCTGGAGGTCCAGATTTTTTAACAACAGGTTCTGAATTTGGACACTTTAACTTTGAAACTCAGCTCGGTAAGCCCGAAGTAATTAGCGACTTAGCATGTGATTCTCTAGAGGGGAACCAAATGAGCCTTAAAACTGAAATCCCAATTTCACACCCACGAGCCGTTAATATGCTCATCCTGCTCCTGTGAAGTGCTTGAAAACAGCATATCTGCAATGGTAATAGCAAGCTGAGACGTATGGCATTACCATTGTTCTTGAATGAGTGAAAAAAGGGTTTGTGTAAATAACAGAGACAGGTGGGAAACCAACATGAATTTCACATGAGTCCTCTACCCGCGAGAGACCGTTAGACCTTATTGATTTATTTCACCCAGAAATTTGGGTACGAGAAAACAAACTAAAGAAATTCCTCAGGCGAGAAACGTCAAAACAAAACCAGTTTATTTTTTCTCCAACTGTCCCTTTTTATTTATATATATATACTTAAGGCCCCTGCAATTCAGCTGGGCTTCGACCTCGGCCCTTCCAAAAGAACACGCGCAAAGCACACACATAACACGTCTTGGATTGTTCAAGGCAGTCTTGTGAGAGAGGATTCACCGATGCCAGGTGATGTTGGCCCTGCTTTCGTCAGTAAAGTTCTGCTCCAGCTCTTTGGTCCAACTTTTAAAGTTGGATTTTTCACTCCAAGTGTGTGCTTTAAAATAAATCACTCGTGAAAGATGGAGGTATACACACATGTGGGCTTGTGTGTGTGTGTGTGTGTGTGTGTGTGTGTGCGTATGCGGTGGGTTTGTTTGCTTGTACGTTTACAGTTTGTCTGCATGTGTGTGTGCGCATGCGCTTTGTTTGTGTGCGTTGGCGGTTTGTTGTGTGCGTGTGTGTGTTTGCGTTAGTATGTGGTTTGTGTGTGCGTTTTGCAGTTTTTCTGCGTGTGTTTGTGTGCGTATTTGGTGTGTGTGTGTGCGTTTGTGCTGTATGTTTGCGTTTGCGGTTTGTCTGTTTGTCTCTGTGAGTGTGTGTGTGTGTGTGTGTGTGTTTGTATGTGTTTGTGCGTTCGTCAGTTGTGCTGCTTGTAATTACTCCCACAGGGACCCACCACACCCTCCTCTATTGTGCGTTCTCCCCGGAGACGTTTGTCTTGCGGCTCGGCAACACAAACCTGCTTATTCCAACCTGACGCCGAATCTACGGCGACGCAGATTTTCACCACGTTCAAGCGCGTCTGAGTTAATATTCCCCGCTTCCTACCCTTGCCCTTCCTCAGTACAAGTTGTGTTGCCACATCAAACCCACTGGGCGTTTGCATTGTCCAGGCCTTCGGAGTAGACACAAAACAGACAATTGATTTGAAGGTGATTTGAGGGGTTAGAGGTCATCGTGATTTGCGGTTTGACTCGGATGTTCAGCCTATCGCGCTTTTACCGAGCCTGGAGAACGCAATTACGCCCGGCTGGGAGGCTAAACATACTTATGCTCGTTTAAAAAGAAACACTGACATCATTGGGATGACACCCATGGAGCTAACCCATGGAGCTAACCCATGGCGCTAACCCATGGAGCTAACCCATGGCGCTAACCCATGGCACTAACCCATGGAGCTAACCCATGGAGCTAACCCATGGAGCTAACCCATGGCGCTAACCCATGGCGCTAACCCATGGCGCTAACCCATGGAGCTAACCCATGGCGCTAACCCATGGCGCTAACCCATGGCGCTAACCCATGGCGCTAACCCATGGCGCTAACTGATGGCACCAACCCGAACCGTGTTCCCCGAGGACTAACTATAAGGTATTCGTGGTTTATATTCCGAACATCTTGTATTTTCAACCCTGCCGTGTGGCAGCCGGGACTAAAATGATATATATATCAGTCGGATTTTGGTTTTGAGACTTCTGTGACATGAAATATGCTTCTCCTTTCTCCCAGGTGGGAGACTTGAATGTTTGAAAGCCGGTACATGCAAAATTCAATCAGAAGCTTTATTGTTATTACCTGGTGCTAAAACATTCATGCTAGGCGTGCGTGTGGATTCTTGCATGGGTACGAAACCGCGACTTGCTTGAAGAGGCTTCTGAAACACCATCAGAATGTATTGCGGTTGAGTTTCTCACCCAACCAAAACTTATCTAGACTTTGTTTTTTAACCTTTTCGTCATATGTGCCGTGCTGGCTCGATGTAAATTCATGCTGAAAAACATGAGTGTGAGATGGCTCCAGGCCTTTGATAGCAAAGGACGTCCAAACACATCATACCCAGTGGTGTAGAGGGGAATATGTTAGTTGGGGGACTGTGTGTGACATCATCAACGTGTCACATAATCTCAATTGTAAAAATCGACATGTATTGAACATATAGGCCCTATCCGATTTCTACCCCTTACCCCTTCCCCTTACTCCTTCAAAACAAGGGGGAGGGGTAAGGGGAAGGGGTAAGGGGTAGAAAAGGGATTGGGCCATAGACTCATATTGAACGTCATGTTATTTAATTTACCAAAATAAAATCCTGTTCAGCAAATCCCAAATACCTTTTTTCTTTTCTTATTTTTTTGTAACATGCTACACCCCAGATCGTCCCTTCACATCAGCGGTCATCATGCGAGACAATTCACGGTTCAAAACACGTATGTTGTAAATGGTGGCATTTGAGAACTCCTCGGTGGAGCAGAATGATGTGTCATGTGATTTCATAAGCTTTTATTCATTTACACAAATCCACAACGTACGTCATTCACAGCTAGGGGAATTATTTATTGATATCGGTAGGATTTGCTGTTCCAGTTGTAGACGGCCATCGTAAAGAAAATGATTTAGACAAGCCAATCAGAAACCTGTATATTCTGTTGTGGATTGATGTATTATGCTTTATCGCGGTTGTATTTCCTATTTATGCTTAAAAGCTTGTCATTGTGAATTTGTTTTCCCGCATTATGGATGACTCATAATACCCCCTGGCTTACATGTCGAAATGAGCTTGTTCCTCTTTTAAATGGACCAGTTTATGTCACTAATCGGACAATTCTGTTGTTCTTCTTTCTCATCATGTTCTCTGAAACGGCTCTAAAAATGCCCCAATACACCAATATAGAAATACAGCATCTAGCGATGGCAGATGGGGTCACCCCAATATTCATCTCCATCTATTGTGGCTCAGGAGGTAGAGCGGGTTGGCTGGTAACCGTAAGGTTGCCGGTTCGATCCCCGGCTCCTCCTAGCCGAGTGCCGAGGTGTCCCTGAGCGAGACGCCTCACCCTGACTGCTCCCGACGAGCCGGCTGTCGCCTTGCGTGGTTAACTCTGCGGTGTGAGTGTGTGCATGAATCGATGAATGTAAGGCAGCATCGTACAGGGCTTTGAGAGGCCACTGGTTAGAAAAGTGCTGTGTATATGCAGTCCGTTTACCATCTAAAGTGCTCCACTGATGAGTTCTGCCCATGTTTTTCCACAGAGTTCATTGTTGAAGCCCCACCTATCATTAGCCACCGCAGCCACATTCCGAAAATAAACACGGGACCTGACCTCTCGATAAATGGAAGCACGTCCAATTAGACCGGAGCTTTGTTTGACGGTTCTAAAACCAACCGTACCGAAACGCCAACGGCTTGCTGCATTTCTAAACCTAAACACACATTTCATTTTCCTTGGGAGTCGGATGGTTTCGCACGCTTTATTTGCTCTGGCATGTGCGTCTGGCATTCCTCTCAGACGGATCCGGCCAACGGGGGTCGGGCCAATCACAAGCGTTTATCGAATACGGAGCGGGTTTGACCCGAGAGGAAGGCCCGATGGGAGCGCCGTCGAGGCACTCACACAACCAAGATGGCTGCCGCTGATGCGTCACATGTTTCACGCGACTGGTGGTGGCGTTGGATCGGATCGAAGCCGAGAAAATAATATTGATATTGCACACATGTTCAGGCGGTGTTTTGGGAAGTGGGAACCGGAAAAGCGGATTACCGGAAATGAGGTAGATAGCGGACCAATCACAGCCCTTGCTTCTGCGTCGCCTCGACGCGAGGTTAACATTTTTGGGAGGCGCACGTCCGGCCCTTGCTGTGGACGCAAGGAGGGTCCTCAAGGACGTGAGGGGTCCGTAAACCCCCTTGTGTTGCGTCGAAGTCCAACCATAACTAAGCCTTAACTTCCGCCCTTCCTTCAAGGCTTCTCCCGGGTCAGCTGTCCCCGGGGGCCCCCCCTTGGCCCCCGACCCCCCACCCCGCCCCCCCCCCCCCCGTGCCCCCCCTCTGACCGCCGCCGCCGCTTGAAGTGTACAGACACTAAGTGCCTTTTTTCCCGCCACTCAGCGGCTCCTCGCTGCGAGGTGATGAAGCCTGTCTGCACTGTCAGCGAGCTGACACTTTGTCTCCCAACACACCCCCCCCCTCACCGCCTGTGACTGACACGCCATGTCTCGCTCGCCCTCTCTCTCCCGCCCATTCTCTCCCTCTCCCTCTCTCTCTCTCTCCCTCTCTCTCCCTCCCTCGCCCTCTCTCTCCCTCTCTCTCCCTCTCTCTCCCTCCCTCGCCCTCTCTCCCTCCCTCCCTCCCTCTCCCTCTCTCCCTCTCTCTCCCTCCCTCCCTCTCCCTCTCTCCCTCTCTCTCCCTCGCCCTCTCTCTCCCTCGCCCTCTCTCTCTCTCTCTCCCTCTCTCTCCCTCCGTCTCTCTTTGGTTTCGGACTCGTTTTACTGTTTTACAGAGGAGGTGTCGTGTCCTCTCCCTCCACACACACACATGCAGACACATATATACACACATACAAACACGCACACACACACATATATATATATATATATAATATATATATATACATACACAAACACACACATATATATACATACACACACAAATGAGCACGCACATACATACACACACACACACAGACAGACACATATATATATATATATACATACACAGACGTATATATTTATACATACACAAATACATATACACGTATACAGTATATACATACACACACACAGAGACACTGTGTCAAGCCTTTTGGGGGTCTTGAAAAGCGATGAATACGATGAATTAATATTATTATGGTATGCATCATGATGCTTCTTACATCGTATTGTAGTCATGTAAGAGGAGAACATTAGGTGGTTAATACCTGCCAGTCGATTTTAGTGCGTATATCATCAGAATGCAGCAAGTACATAAAACAAATCTGAACCTCATCTAACCTCATGCATACATGGTCGTGACCCCCCCCTGCCAGCGTCTGGGAACAAGAGCTGAACCTGTAACCTACAGTCTCTACAACATCTCTGCGAACCCCTTTGTCTCTCTGTATAGGTGGGGGAAATGTTTGGAAAAATATCCCATGGTCGTTGCTGTACGTGGTTGTGTAAAGGTACTTGTACGTCCTTAAGTACTCGAGTATGTGTCTTTCATCGGTACTTGGTGGACCGAAACGTGGTACATCCACACGTCGACCCTGTCGAGAGTGTGCAACCATTAGCAGTGGGCCTGCCTTTAAAGAGCCTTGTGAGAACTGCTTGAATAACCCCCCCCCGGATTAAATGTGTTTAAAGACACCGGAGCCATCAGGACACACCACATCCTAGCGACTCCGCGAGGACAATACTCTGCGTCCACCAGGCAGCAATCCTTTGGCCTGAATGTGTTTTTTGCTAATCAACACTAATGGAATTAGCCCCTGGCGTTGCATATCATTAGTGGGAGGGAGCTGTCCCTTGGCGCCCCCCCCCCCCCCTCTTGGTCTGTTATAGATTCTGGTGGCAAGAGATTGAATTAGTATTACCAAAGAGTATATCAATGGCCGCCAACAGTGGACGGACACTTGCAAAGTCGTTATAAAGCGCGCACTATGGACCCGTTTCTTTCCTGTTTGATCCGTCTGGACACAAAGGAAGCGCTAGCATCGAGCTAACCGTCGAGAACTCATCTAGATGTATTCAAACCGTGTGCGTTTGTCGCCTCTGTTTGTTTGATTCTTGAGCAAGTCTTTTTTAAGGGTGGGGGGGGGGGGGGGGGGTGGGGGGGTTGACATTCACACATACGTTCTCAAATGGTTATTAAATGAACAAACAGATTCTTGAACCAGGAAAAAATCATGAAAAATGAACTAGGTTGTACTATGTGTGTGTTTGTGTGTGTGCGTCTTGTAACATGCTCCCCTCGTGAAATGCTGAGCACGGAAGTGAGTTGGAGGGGGGGGGGTTGGGGTAGGTGGGGCAGATTAATGAGGTTATAGCGCTTGCTTCCTGCAGACAAACAGCAGGAGAAAGTCCTCCATTTTTAATGGCGTCGTGGTGTGCAAACACACATTCCCCTCATGACGCACAAATACACACACATACAAACATAGCCCCCCCTGTATGGCCAGACACAACAAACACACACAAACAGACCCCCCCTGTATCCCCAGACACACACACACACACACACACACACACACACACACACACACACACACACACACACACACAGACACACACACAGACACGGATACAAACTCACACATACAACCACACACACACACACACACACGCACAACCACACACAAACACACACACACACACACACACACACACACACACACACACACACACACACACACACACACACACACACACACACACACACACACACACACACACGTGCACAGAGTGCTCCTCTTGCAGGAGCCCAGAAGCTCCTAGAAGCTATCTTTTTCCTCTACTTCCCATCTTCTGAAATCCGGTTCCGACTAGCTTGAGCCCCATGTGGGCCCGCCAGATTGCCATCCGGGAGCCGAGTAGGAGGAGATAACCACGTTCAAATCCGTGTTTAGTTGAAGGTGAAAGAGACCAAACTTTTCCGTTTCATAATTCTGACGACTCACATATTCCGTGACTTTGTGTGTGTGTGTGTGTGTGTGCGTGTGTGTGTGTGTGTGTTTGTGTGTGGTTGTGCGTGTGTGTGTGTGTGGTTGTATGTGTGAGTTTGTATCCGTGTCTGTGTGTGTGTGTGTGTGTGTGTGTGCGTGCATGCGTGCATGTGTGTGTGTGTGTGTGTCCTTGAAGTACCACGAAAAACCACCGAAAGTAAATGATCTGGGTTAAAAGAAGCAATACACATGTCGCGCAATTAACTTTTCAATCTGTTTGTGTTCATGGTGACTGTTTAATTGACTCTGGGTGTCTGCCTTCAAGAGCCAGATTGGTAATTGTGTGGATGTGTGTGGATATTTATACAAGCCACCAATAACATTGTGAACTCGGTAAGGTATTTTTTATGTTACTATCCCTCTTTCTCAAAGGGATGCACTGAGTCATCTGCCTGTAGAAAATAAACCGTTTCAACGGCCTTTGGAGCTGTTTCTGTAAAGAACACCTAAAGACCGCCCCTTTGATGCGGCATAGACTGCAGTGTGTACATCGTTTTTGAGTACTTTATACGGAGAATCAGGTTAGGTTCCTCATAAATCAATGCCATTCCCTATTAAAGAGCCCTCATTGTCACTACAGTCTGTACTGCCCCGAAGAATGGTTGGACTCCATCGACTAGAGACTTCTGTAGAAATCCATCCTTTTCTGTAAAACAATCACTCTTCTTCTTCTTCAACCGCCTCTCCTCCCGCAGGCGTGTTGGCATGGTAACAGCCTTCAAGGCATTCGACGGGTGGGTGGGAATGTATCGGCAACAGTGTGTTGTAGGAACTGAACTTGATAGAAGTACATTGCCCCTTTTTACCTTCAGGGGACGAGGGACCCTGGTGTGGCTGAACGAAAAACCGACCCGCTCATCCCTGTGTGTCTGTGTGTGTGTGTCTGTGTGTGTGTGTCTGTGTGTGTGTGCGTGTGTCTGTGTGTCTGTGAGTGTTAGGGGCTTCAACTGCTGCCAATCAGCTCATACATGAAGCAGGTGGCGGTGGGAGGTGTTCCAATTGTAATCACGTCCGCTTTGCCCAACAGAACCCTAATTGCATCGACGGCGGTGATTAGTCATCACGACCACCTGTCAGACGAGTCAGATCCGCTTCGGCCGCGGAGGAAATGATTGAGCAGTAGTCAGGCGGGCAGGGGATCTGTTCATTGTGTTCTGTCTCCGTCCCTTTAAGACGCCATGGCTGCGTTCACTGTCAATTGACAGGCAGGTGTTAGCCTGTAAAGTTTCCAGCACAACGTAGCGAATAGTTCACGGCTCGCTACCTGAGTGGTGTGTTTAAAGGCCCCGTATTATACCACCGGCTGTGAGTTTGATTAGCCGTTACAACAGTCGTCATACATCTAGGTGGACACGCCCACTTGTGATGTCACCAAACCACAGGAAGAGGCAGATTTTCGACGCAGCTTGTAACGGCTAATCACACTCACACCTGGTGGTATAATATAGGGCCTATAAAGGAAAAGGGGAAAAGGCTTTCCCAGTGCTTCGTACTTTCGCTTTCCGATCCTCGTTTTGATCCTTTGGGATTTCGTGGGATTGACAAAATGTGACAAAACACGCTTGCCAGCTTCGTGGGTAAAACTATTATAGTGAGACGTCTGCCCTACATTTTTATATGCAGCTAATTAAAGGTGCTGTAGGTAAGTTTATAGAGCTTTAGTATTGGAGTGTAATTTGTTAGCAATGGCAAAGCCATCCGTTAGCTATTAGTGAGTAAATCGCATTGTGAGAATATCTGCTCTGGGCTGACTTCGCCCCGACCTCTGTGAGCCATTTGAGATTTGAGACAGCTCCCTGCTCATTTCTGACCAATCAGGGCCTCTCTTCAACGTGTTAGTTTGGGGAATCCATCTTGCTTGTCAATCACAGCTGCGTGAAAAGCAACATAACTCAATGATGGAGAAACAAAGCGAATGAGAGGAGAAGAATCGTACGGGGAATTTCCGGTTTGTTTAGTTTCCAATCTTTTCTATTCTCTGATCCCTCTCTTTCCAACTTTCAAATCTCACACCACCTTTAATGGTTTAGATATTTGGTTACATTTAAGTAAAAGCTTAGAGAACATAAAATAGGTTTAAAGTGTGCATTGGATATGGTCATGTTAAGGTAAGGGTGAGGTTCTGGGCAGCGCTATTGGCTATGAAAGTCTTACACCACCTTTACCGGTTTAGGTATTGGGTTATATTTAAGCATAAGCTTGCATAACATAAAATCGGTTTAAGGTGTGAAATGGATAGGTTCAAGGGTAAGAGTGAGGTTGTGGACAGCGCTATTGGTTAGGGACACGGGGCCATCTGTGTGCCACTGCCGTTTCAGACACTTACCTCCCCTCTCCTCCTCATCCCTTATGGGGCATAAGGCCACAGTAGGCTCTCTCCACTACACTCTGTCACTGGCAGCATGCTTGGCCTCTCCCAATGGGAGGATCCCCCTGGTGCCAACCCGGCCTGCTCATGAAGCAAACAGGGGGAAACAGAGGGAGAGTAACAGTGGAAAGAAAAAACGGAATCTCCGTCGAAGTATGCTCAGTGAGGATATAATGATGGAACTCGAATAAAAGGATTGATGAGAAGCTCCTGAGTTTTGATTGGGTGGAGCGTTTCTTCCGGTGAGTCCTCTTCTGAAAGAGTGTACACGAACGGTTAGCCAATGAGCTGCCTGGCTCTGTTCATTCTGTGCATTCACCCAAGCGGCGCAGATTCATGCCATAGTGCGCACACATCTGGTGTTGTCTACACAAAGATTAACATGGCAAAAGTTAGACTGAATGCCTTTGTCTGGACTCACAGACAGTTGTCGGAGCGTGTGCGTGTGGGTATGTTCATGCATGTGTGCCTTCGTATGTTAATGTGTGTGTGTGTGTGTGTGTGTGTGTGTGTGTGTGCGTGTCTATGTACCGCGTGCGTGCGTGTGTATGTACCACGTGTGTGCGTGTGTGTACGTACTGTGTGTGTGCGTGTGTATGTACCGTGTGTGTGTGTGCGTGCGCGTGTGTGTGTTTGTGTGTATGTAGTACCGTGTGTGTGTTTGTGTGTATGTAGTACCGTGTGTGTGTGTGCGTGCGCGTGTGTGTGTTTGTGTGTATGTAGTACCGTGTGTGTGTGCGTGCGCGTGTGGGGGGTGTTTGCGTTGTCCCCAGGAACGGGAGGATCTGTCCCACCATGGTACCAGTCTTTCAGCGCTCCGAGGTGAGCCTTACCCAAACCAACACTGGCCTTTTTTAATTAGCGAACCTCTCTCGTTTGTTCTGTCAGCGGGGCCACCCGGGGACCGAGGGAGACAGGGGTGTGGGTCTGCCTCAGATATTGTTATATTATCTATATTATCGATCCATAACTCATATTGTAATACTCATCATTGCATACCCTGCTAGGAACATTATGGCTTACGAGGTATTTCTCGTTCTTATTATGCTTCATCTTCGTACGGTGAACAGCAAGGTGGAAATGATTGAAGTTCAGTAATGAGTTACCCGCGCAATGTCAACCTTTTCCGATAAACCGGAGCTCCCTCCGATGTTATTATTGTTTGGAGCGCTATAACTAAGCTATGAGGCCAAATTAAAGCTGTGAGCTTCGCTCGGTGCTAACCCGTATCCTGTGTCTGCTAGTGCTGCTTAGCGTTCAAATTAAAACCGTTAAACTAATTTAATACATTTAATTTCAAAGGTTGCCGCATCTTTCAAAAACAAGTTACGAAAAAGGGGTGATTAACGAATCCCATCTCAATCGTGTAACGCGATAATAGAAGGCCAATCAATTATCAAAGAGCCATATACACTTGAGATAGAGATAGAGTGTTAGATGTTAGAAATAGTTTATTTGAGGCCAGCAGTGCCATTGCAGCAAGTGATGCTGTAATTTAATAAACACCAAATATGTAATGTATGCACCTTAAAACTCTACGTACACAATTGGAAATAGCATTCAATGTTTACAAAGTTGAATACTTCCTATTTTAGCCCTACTCCTCCACGGTCAGTAGTTTGGCTCTGTATATATAGCCTATACATCTACACAGCGCAGACTCCGATCCACAAGGACTACACTCTCTCCGGATTTTGCTGAAATCCCCGTTGCCTAAAAGGAGGGCGATACGGCTGCGGCTCGCGGATTGGCTACTCGGAGCCTGTCAGAACCGGAGGAGGCAGGGAAGAAAGGCACAGTGTTGTGTGCGTGTGTGTATGTGTGTTTGGCGTCCGTCTGGAAAGTGGAGCAGCAGCAGCAGCACATAACAATTTCTGCTGCTGAAATGACCTAACTGAACACCGCTGTTACAGGGGGGGGAGACCCGCCAGTCCGCACACAACTCCGCGGGATATCGATCCGGACGCTACACCGATCCTAACAAGTCATTGGCCTTATTTTTCCTCGGAAACTGCCGCATTTCTTCTCTTTTTCTTGGGGACTGTCACTGTCTGCCCGCGCGTGTGTGTGTGTGTGTGTGTGTGTGTGTGTGTGTGTGTGTGTCTGTGCGTGTGTGTGCAGTCGTAACAACAGACACTTGTATGGGGGTAGGAGCGGTCTACTCTGAGCGCATAGGACTCCGCCGAGGATGCATGGCCCCGAGTCGATGCAGTCACTCATCTCACGGAGATAAATAAAGAAAAGCTTTTATCGGGAGGGAGGGAGGGAGGGCGGGAGGGAAGGGGGTTGGCTTACGCGAAACAACACATTTGATACGCTGTCGGCGTTAGCTTGGGCTAACACAGCTGAGGCCGGGTTTGTTGACGGCGGATCCGGGGCTTCTGACATGTCTGTGTGAGAACTAAGTCGCAGAAGTATAAGGCGACGTGTGGGACCGGTTCGTCTGGACACGGGCTGGACTGCGATCTGTTTCCGCCTTGCATGCATTTTGTACACGGCTGGAGGAACTAGTCGGAAATCGCCTTCTTTCTTTAAGAGATTTCCTTTTTCTGGACTCTCGACGCCTGGAGATCTGTTTCTGCATCAGGTGAGTGAGGCTGTGGCTCGGAGACCCAACGCATGACTGAAGGCTGTGATTTGACCTGTCATACACTGCATCGATACGGCGTGTGTGTGTGTGTGTTAGTACGTAGGATAACGTTATTATCCCTCACCTTTTATAAAGTCCTTAATTGGTGTGAATGGGCCTCTGCGCTTAAACTAAAAGCTGCCGATTTTGTGTCCCGAAATCCTCCAAACTCCCCAGGAGGATCAGCGCACACACAAAAAAAAGAAGAAGCCATTTCTTTCTCCACATTCAAACCAGTCTCCAAACCGAGGGGGTATAAGGGGCAGATGGATGATTATAGCCGACATCCGGGTCAAGTTAAACCCATAAAGTTTCTTCGCTCCTGTCCTAATTGAGCTGGACTTGGACACGGACCCTCGGATCCGTGTCGTTAGCCAGTGGGGCTTTTTGCGTAATGATCAAATGCATCCATCCAATAAGTATTTTCCTTTTTTGTTAAGGCTACAATGCACTTCCTTAAGCCCTGGTGTCTCTCCATTGAACCCTTTTTGCCCTCCTTACCCGAGAAGATCCAGCGTAGAAGTTGTCATGCATAACTCCCCATTCAGTCAATACCATCTATAATTGTATTCAATGCATTCTATGCCCCTTTTTGTGGGTTGGCCATAAAAATATTTAGTATCCTATAACTGTAAATCCTAAACACCTTGCAGAGGGCTACCTTTGTGTTGCTTTTGCCGACCATGGCAGTCATTGTTGGTGGTTGATGCCTCCTCGATTAAGGGAAAAGACCCCGAGCCTTATATCAAGCACACAACGTGAACAATTTGACAGTTATAGGGGAGACCCCTTGACCTTTTGGGATTTCCGCAAAAACTCCACGTCAGGTGTAATTTATATGCAAGGTTAGACCCTTTATCACAGTTCAGCTTCATAGATTCATACAAGCCCACACGGGAACGATGGTTTTATGGCCGACGCGTTCCCCCCTTATGGCCGTCATATTGTATCCCTGTTTATTGCTATCATTTATACAAGTCGGATTTAGGGGCACGACTACTGATTTGAGCAAGCAAACGAGAAGCGTCGAAAGGGGATTGTGGCGGATGGTTTGGGGAGCTCACTATTGAACTGGAAACCTTGGTGTCATTAAAGTTTATTCAGATTTCGAAGAAAAGGTTGATCTACCACGAGATCTTCTGCAGAATACTGACATTGAGTGTTTACATTTGTTTAGTGTTTGATCACTTGTCTCCTTGTTGTGGAAATGCAGATTATATGTGGAATGTGGATGTGATGGAGAAATGCTCAGCCGTCTTTGCTGAACGTCACGGTCAGGTGCCGTGCCTGGATATTGGCTATAAGAAGGTGGTGAGGATTTTCTTTGGTAGCCTACAGAGTAGCCATCAGAGCAACCCAAATTCAAATGTGATGTGGTGAATCAATGACGATGAATAATGGCTTCTTTGACGGCTTGAATTTCTCATGATTACAACAAATTATTCAAAAAATTGCCATTTTAATCAGAAAACCAAGTTGTCTCCTCTCATGGGGGCAAAAAGCACACAAGTAGCCTATTTGTGTTCTTGTTCTAAAGCATATTCTCCCTAGTCAACACTTGGATCGTGGGGGGGAAGACTGAAGTCAAACGTGTACAGTGATGAGGGGGCTTTTAAGGTAGCCTCTGAAGTTTTTGGAGCAAAGACTCGTTGCAAATTGGTCTTTCTTAGTTTGGTTTAGGGGGAGGGCTACACGCTGACCCGAAGCCACTTAATTTCTCACCCTGATGATGTGAAGCTTTAACAACCGGTTATAACAGCGCCAGCGTTTATGTTAGGGTGCACCATCAGTCTGTGTGGAGCGCGATAGCCTCCTCTGCTCTGCGCTGGGACGTCGGGGCAGGAAGTGCAATGAAAATATATCCAGGAGGTGATAAAGGCAGGACGAGCTGATTAGACCCCTAATGCATGAGACCGCTAAATCTATAGCGTAACAAATCTTGTTTAATTCAAACGGCGGCGTCTGATTAACGCGCAACTGTACACGTCTATAATCGTAATATATGTTCTAACTCGTGGCGATGGCCATAAGGCCCTGCAATCATTATATGGAGGCAGGCTAGTATCTGGGTTTAATGCCGGCGTCATCAAAAGCTGTGATGTATATCGCGGTGGGATTGCACTTTGATGGCCCACAATGCCGTTTGAATGAAACGGCACAATCGCCCGGGTATAAATTGTTTAAGAGCGCAATAAACCCCCGAGTGACGTCTACTATCACGGAATCACAATTAAGTCCCATGAATAACTTATCCAACTCATTGATTGTAGCAACACGATGCACGGAGCAGATTTGTATGAACGCTTTGCAAGCGAGGACGGACCTGTCCTGAGGTTTTCTGAAGTCAAATATTGAACTTTGTTGTTGTTGATTTGGCCTCCGCAATCAACCCCTCCTGCACTGAAATATCGCTTTAACCGATTGACTTGTAAACGGAATTGACTTGTAACCGGAAGGTTGGTAGTTTGACGAGTGTCGAGGTGTCCCTAAGCAAGACAAGCAATAAGGCCTTTATTGCTTTCGATGAGATGGCTGTCGCCTTGCACTGTTGACTCCGCTGTTTGCGTGTTTTATGAATTTAAGTCGCTTTGGATAAAAGTGTCTGCTAAATGTTTTAAATGTAACTGTAATATGATTACTCATAGGCAACAACTAAATATTGGTGAGGTGACTCATCCGAAACTTTCATTCAACACGTTCATTCACAATGAATGCATCAATCGCTTGTATAGGCGCGCCGTCTGGTGTATTTACAACTATTGAAGTCACATCTAAACAACGTCCGCATGCCATATCCGCGCCTGTGGGCTGGGCTCGACATATCAACCAATGAGATCATATTATGGTCTGTCCTCCATACCCAGCTGGCTCGCAGTGCCTCATGTTATGTCACTGTTGGCATCGCCCCATGTTATCCTGACAGATCGCGTCCCAGCCCTCCAGTCCAGTGTGTTGTCCTTCACTCATTTCCTGTTTCACTTGGAACAAATTATCAAGAGGTGATATGAAAAGCAAGCTGGGGAAAGCCGTGCGCTTGCAAAGGCAGTGACTCCACCGCACTGGCAGGTTTATTAAGGATTGTCTTATTCCGTGCGGGGGGGGGCGGATCCTCTCTACCACAACCGTGTCCACCTCTACTCAGAAGGCCTTTTTTGTTGAACACAACTCGTGCTTAATCAGGCCCACCCTGTTCCCCCCCCCCGCCCCCCGCCCCCCCCCCCCCCAATCAGATAAGATGATAATTTGAACAAGATGGAGACACTGGCCTTGTCTGAATTATTAACTACAGGAGGATGAGACAGAACAGTTGAGGCTGGAACATTTCAAAGCAACGTGAGGCTTGTCTTACAGGTGATCTTCTAGATTTCTTTTTGGATTTCTGTTTGATGTTTTGAGGGGTTACACGTGAATTCAGAGTTAATACGAAGGAATGCCAGATGAATTCAAAATGAATACGATTGAATGTCATGTACACATGCCCTTTTGGCTATATTTACATGTTCACGTCACATCGAAACGAAATGTATGTTTATCATCCAGATATCGTTTGATCAAATGGGATCTTGTTTATGCATTCAAAATGTTGTATTCCCAACAAGGATTTACAAGATGACACCACTTATCCATGTAAACTGTTTGAAAGGTCACTGAGCTACGTTTTAGTCAAATGTAAAATATTCTTTTGCCTGTTAGACTGTGAAGCAGTGCACTAAAGTAGCTTGAAAGGAATGGGTTGGCTGGTTAGTAAGGGCCAGCTCTGTGAGAGGTCTGATGAATTGAATCCTGCCACTCCTCATCGTTCCATTCAGGATGTCCTTCACTTTCCCCCCCGTTTAGTTTACAAGTGCTTCCCCAACACGTGAATTGGATGCCCCGTTCTGTCTTCCTAGTGGTTTATTTTCATCTCACGTATGACCACTTGGCTCCACCAAGCTTGCTCGTAAAAAGTTTACCTGGCAATTTCCATTGCCTCATTTTCTATCTATGAATGGCCTTTTGTAATATTGTCTACATTATTGTTCTTGGATACTGATGCTAGCCACTGACTTGGTGTAGAGCTAGGCTTCATGGGAGAATATTTCAGCACGAAAGGCACACAATATTGACTGGCATTTCGAATTGCCTTATGAGATGTCCATGCCTGTCAATTTGAGGGTTATATCATCAAAGTGTGTTTTCAATTAAGGTCTGGCACAAATCAACCAACGCTTGACATTTCCTCCGTCATGGATTCATCTGCTCTAAATAACCAGCCTCATTCAGACTAAAGAAGTGGGTACCCTCATAAGTCTACATCTCCTTATATTCGGACTGTTCAATACCACTCAAAGACAGCCAGCATTAATATTGACTCATGACCGAGCGCTTTGAGAGACAGTTTTTTTTAACAATATGCATCGACTGCACAACCAGAGATCTTTTAAAGTTTCAGTGTTTTCTAGATTTATCCCTTAATTTATCCTCTACTCAGTTGTACGTTCATTTCGCAAAGAACCCCCCCCCCCCTTCTCTCCGCCTTCGCTTTGATGAGATGGGAGTGATGGCAGCTAAACAAAATGAGCAGTGTGTTGATTCGATAACGCGTCCGTGATTGTGTCCCCTAGTCCTAACACCTCAGACCCCCTTAAGCAGAATGCTGTTAATTATCTCATTGGTGGATAGTTCCGGAGCCATTAATTACACCTGTCCTGCGTTTTTGGAGGGTTCTCGTTGTGCTCACGTTCTTCGATGTTAGATCTCTCTGCAATCAAATTGGTACTTGAGGTCTGTGAAGCGACGTGTTCGCCTCGCGGAGGAACGCGTTGAAACAAGCTAATTCACACAGGAAACCCTGAACAAGGAGGCAGATTCTGAACAAATAATCCTGAAAAGAGAACAAGGTTTTGCATTGTTTATGAGATGCATGAGCATATGTTCGTGGTGGGTGGGGGGGGGGGGGGGGGGGGGGATACATTATGCATCATCATGTATGGTTTGATTTCATCGCCTTCTTAATGAGAAGATTTCGTTCGGTGCTGTTCTGTGTCTCATAAACTGTAGAATGGTGGTGACCGTGGAGCTGTGTTGCCGGAGGTGAAGGTCTGCAGATGCAGTTAATCAGTTGGTTGCCAGCGAGTGGAAGCCGCGCAGCCTGGCTCTCCGGCTCAACCTCAAACACATCACTGTTGCCGTTATTGGTAGTCTTTTGGTTGCATTACGTATTAATATGCCGCACATGCTGCTATGTGTGTGATTCATAGATTCTCTCCCTTTCTCTCTCCCTCTCTCACGCACGCACGCAGGCGAACACACACATTTACGCAAGCAAACACACGCACGCAAGTGCAAAAACGCACCCCACGCAAGCACACACACACACACACACACACACACACACACACACACACACACCCAACAGAAGCACAGACCCAGACACACACCCGCCCACGTACACAGAGCAACGCCCGTTCTGAATCCCCCCCCCCCCCCGAGTGCGTTGAGCACCAAATCCAATCACGTAGTATGGCAACCCACCCGCCGACCCTCACCCACAAGGGACCGCCAGGCGGAGGGAAGTTTCCTTGGTGAATGCAACGATAACGCTGCGTATAATTGCACACCGCATTAGCACACTCCATGCCTCCCCTCCCCCCCCCCCCTCCCCTCCCCCCCCCCCCCCCTCCCTCATCCCCTCACACTCCTGGGCGAGGCCGTGTTTTATTTTCCTTTGCCATCCCGACCCATTTGGACGGATGATTGAAACATCACATGCAGACATGCCGATGGGGGGGGGGTAACGGTGACGCAAATGGACGCCCGGCCCCCTAGGACAATCCCGCCGTTGTCAAGGGTGATGTATTAACGCCGCCGTTGTGCAACTCGATGCAAATTGAATATGCAGACGCCGGTGGCGTCTTTGTGGCCCCCGTCGCAGGAAATGTTCAATAGCTTCGTGGCAAGCACTCCGTCCCTGGGGTGCGGGCCGTGGCTCGCTGCGTCGCTGTTTTCGGTGTGCACTGTGCGTTATTTCCCCTATTCAGCTTATTAAATCAATTACGAACTCTTGTTTTATGCATCACGTTGAGGCTGAAGTCTTTGTGAAGAGTTCTCCACCTTTATGCAGGGGGGGGGGGGGGGGGCTCTCTCCGCAGACTGATAGATGAGCGCCTGCCCGGAGCTGATGAATTGTGCGACGCACGTTACACACTAATAGTCGCGCAACCGGCAGCTTTCGTTTGTGTTTTTTTTTTTTTTTCTCTCCATAGCCGAGTTGCATCGCTATTGCACCACAGACAAATGGCCACGCAGCCGATAGCCTTTGCCTGCTATTAATGGCGGAAATAGCACTAGTAGTTAGCCAAAGATACCGGTTTTAAATGAAACTTGACTGTGACCTGTGCTCTGTGAACCTGAATTGCACCATTTGAGAAATTGGGGCTATTCTCTCTCTAACTGCAGGCAATCAAAACACATTTGTTCATTCATGCAGCTCTTGCAAGCAATTACCTGTAATATTATCAGACTTTGCTTTCAAGAGACTCCTCATGTCTTCTCCTCCCCCACTTTTGTGCAGAAGGCTGGGGGCTTAGAACGCAGTCTTCTAAGACTGGCAGGCTTCAGGAGCTGAAATTTGCATTTTACTTTTGCATGGTAATTTTTTGGTAAATAGTGAATGCCCTAACTTTTTATTAATAACGAATATAAAGCTCTTCAATGAACAAATGAACAAGCTCTTAAATTACATAGTTGGTCTCTATCGATGCCATCCGTTATTCTCTTCCATTAGGACAGTTACTATGTGACAATTAACAAAGGGAATTGATCGATTTGACATGCTTTGAAATTGCGTCCCTGTCTTGTCCTTGCGATCCCCTTGGTGTAGAGGAAGACGGTAATTAGATTAACTAAAGACCGATTGCCCATATCTCCAGAGAATAGTTGCTCATGTCACGGTTTGCAACATAAGCTCACGGTTTGTTGAAACTACCCAAGTTGATCCTAAATGTGCAAATCTATCCCTAAGAGATTCCATTGGATATTATACATTTCAAAGGAAATATAATATATATAGTCTAAGTATGAAGCCGCAATATCAAATGCATACGTGTCAGCCATTTGTTAGGCCTGGCTGCCAATGCAGTTCAGCGTTTTCTGAGGTCTTTTATTTTTTCCATTAGGTATATTTATGTAAGTAAAGAATGCACTAAAGAAACCGACCAAAAAGGGTCATTATTGAGTCGCCAAAGTGATTTCAAGTTGCTTTCAGTGGAAAAGGGGAATTTAATCATAACACCGTTAAACCCTCTCCCCCATAGACACAGGCCCACTGGTAAGTGCATATGTGTTTGAACACCGATGGAAATGTGCAAGGCAACGATTACAGCACCGTTTGACTGCCTATACCAAGCTTCCAGACCACAGATACGGGCCCCAAACGCACAGTAATCCTCACAACCCAAACAATCGACTGAATTAATTCCAGTTCTTCGATATTGAAGAGGAGGGTCAAGAAACAATTCCCTTCAACTAGAATCTTGTGACACCTTTTTTAAATTCAAGTAGGTCTTCAGTGCCGTATTCAATAAACAGATGTGGGTTGGGAGATGGTTACAATGCTAACGTATGCTTTTGTTGTTCGGCATTGTACTCAACAGAGCATGTGATAGAGCTACTTGTGTCCTGAGGGACAATAGATGACTGAATAGAAATGGTTGGATTTTTTAACAAAGGTCTCAATTAGTTCAAATTCAACCCTGCCCCACAATGGCTTGATTATGTTTTTTTTCTTCTTTTCAAGGCTCTTATCTCAGTCTTGCTTTATTAATGGATGCATCCGCAACCATTTAAGTTTCTGTCTGCTGTGGCTGGAAGTAATGATCCTGTGTGTGTTTGCTATTAAAAGGAAGCGATGATGCAATGTATATTTTGAAGTTGGTTGGCGGCTATTAGAAAAGGAAAACTAAAACGTGCCAAAGCCTGGAATAGCCTTTTGGAAGCCTCAAAATGAGCTGTTACGAAAACTAAATCCAAAAAAACGGTGACGTAAAATAACGAACATTGCCACAGAGCAGAAATTAATTTGATGAAATTAGAGACATTCCATTCTAACATTATTGATTAGCATTACCGAACGTTCCCGGAGTTGCTTTCAATTGTTGGTTCCACTTGGAAGCAACTTAACCTGATGTGGTATGAAGGCTAGTTATCCAAGTCTGAGAGTTGCTAAGATAAAATAAAGCTTCATTGATCCCAGGAGGGCAATTCAGGTATGATGGCATCAACCAAATGGATGAAAATGAGTCCATGCAGGATTCACCAGACTAGGGTCTAGAGACGAGACGCCCATTATTTGATTTTCATTGAATTCATCCTCTGATTGCACAGAGCCATCCCCAGCCCTGCCTTGTTCTGTCCGTGGGCCTCCCTCTGTACCTGAGCCGACTGGTAACAAGTGCACCGCGTCAGTGACATAATGAAATGGAAGTTAACACCGTCGGCTTGATCAATACGTTTCTCCCTTTCTTTCCCCCCCCCCCCCCCGTCTTTCTCCGGGCTAACACGGAGAGCCATTTAGAGCCAAGTACACCTCCAGTACTCCTGTCGGGGATAATTGTCTACCATTCTGACCTACAGAGCATTCTTGATTATCATGTAGACAGAGTGACACCTCTGCCGCTGTTGTCTCTGTGGCGTCCCTGGAGAAGGCAGAGGTGTCCTTTCCCCTTCTCCGTGCTGCTGTCGGGGCTCCTGCATCGCCTGGCCGGTCGGGCTGTAGTCCCTGTCAGTCCAGGGTGGGGAATGGACTGCGTTGAAACGCGCAGAACTGTTCTCACCACTAAGAGCTCCTCGCACATACAGACACGGACACATACGGTCATTCAAACCAGGGCTGCAATTAGTGTAATAAATTGTCGATCATGCCATTAAGGGGAAACATCTATAATTGCGTTGTCTATACAATATCTGATGTGCTGGCAAATGCTCATAATAAGTCAACAGCCTGTGGTGATTTCTGTATTGTCTTGCATGTTTTTCCTTTATGAGGCCATGTTACATATTCCAATGTATACAATTGTTTATAAATAGCTTTATTTGTTAAAGTTGCAATTAGGTGGTACATATAGTATAAAAACCTTTTACCATATTGTAATACAATACTGTGAATATATCATATAAATATTGCATTGACACAATCGTATCAGAGTAGGATACAATGCATATTTGTCTATCCAATGAGCTCCAATTGGCTAAACTCACAATCCCAGCTTCCCAGAGTCATACTGTACACCTATTGTTGATGCTGCAACATTGTTCTGACAATACACCAATGTTACCTATTTTGGTAAATTACAGTACAGTACTGTAATTGCACTGATAAGTAAAATGAAAAACACTAAAGTTAGAAAATGTTTAGACTGACTTTTGGGGATGTAATGATGAAATCAGTGCAAGTAAAAGTACAAACGGGTAATACAAAGCAAATTTCTTTATTTTTACTGTAATACAGTAAAATGTTCAGCTGAACTGACTGCATAAAAAGCTTTTTGCAGGCCAACAAAAAATAAAAATAAGAATATCAATGAGGTGAAACAGATCTATATTTGATTCAGTCTGTATCCCACCTCCAATCCTGATCAGGCCAAAGGACCATATCTACAACACAGTAGAGCTCACCGAGTCCTCTTTACTGTAATGCTCTGACACATGATTGAAGTGTTTTGCCAGTTGAGTTTCAGCAGTTGATACATGAGCTTCAAGTATTCAGAATTGTGTGCATAGTTCCATTTTTTGTCTGTATACAATCGAGAAAAACTGTAATTGATTATTCTGAAACATATCAACCAAATTGTTGGATTTCCAAAGCTATAAATTCCTAATTAGTTATTTTATGTGTTAGATTTCAGCTTATTTCTAAACTGTTCAGACAGACTCTGCGTTGTGTATTTTCAGTCGTAGTAGTAATTCTTGAAGTCGAAATCAAAGCAGCTTGACAGGTTGGATTAGAGGGTTGAATAGATGGTTTATTCCAGGATATAATACAGCGAGATACAGACTTAGGTTGAATAATCTATAGTGGACCCGGTGGTCGATGACTTGTTCCTTGGCTGTCGAACCCTCTTCTCGTCGAACCAAAGGGTTGGGGCGAGTATTATACAAAAAGGGGATATATGAATAACACGAAAACAGACGCACTCTCAGCACTGATAAGGCATCTGGCCCTGGCTATGTCCCGGAGGACCAGGTCGGTTCAACCTTGTTGAGACATAACAATGGCAGAACACCTTGTCAGTATGAGAGGCCCTGGCTTGTTCCTAGGCTAGAAATGTGAACAAAAGAGAGACACTAAAATACAACAATATTCTACATATGTTTTCCTTGTTTAATGCCTGATTTAGTCCTTCAATAAACCATAAGGACGGAATCAAATATATAAATAGACAAATGGATCGATCAGTTATTGGTAACTAATGCTTTGAATCGATCATGTGAGTGGTAAATGACCTTCTCCAATGATCCGGTTTCCCTGAAATATTGTCTGCAGCAGCTTCTATTTTAAGACGAAACATATTCCAGTAAATGTCGTTAGTTGTCGGCATAAAAAAAAACCATGCACACAAACCAAATCACATTCAGTTAAATTAATTACAATCAACGGGGGATATTGGATTCAGAGAAGCAAGGACCTCGGCACTCACGAGAAAAAACTAAATTACTCTACTATATTCATTACGGAGTCTCGGAATTTGAGATTCAATTTGTGGCCCTTAAGAAGGTGGCCCCTGCCTCTCTCATCCCTCCAGCGATCAGGGGGGGAAACAAATTGATGGTCGGGACAGGCTGTCCTGCGTGTCCACACTTCCACGGAGGGAGGGAGGGGGGGAGGGGCTTAGGCCGGGCGCCACGTGAAGGGCAATCTGGGGATCAAATCAGATGTGACGGGTTTAATAAAGCGGTCTGAGATGCCCTGTCACTTCTCCCTCTGGCAGATAAGACTCGCCCGGCGACACTAAGGGGGAATGTGCTGGTCCTTCTTCTCTAATGGCCATCATACACTCATTATTAGCCTTCCAATTCCCCCTCAAAATGGGCGCCGAACGGCCGAACTGTCAGGGCCGAACGGCTAAATTTAGAGGTGTCGTCTTAGAAGGGTTTCAGGAGATTTAAAAGTCTGACCTCTGTCGGAGTAATGAGCTGTTGAAGTGCAGGTGGGGGTTTTTTCTGAGGAAAAGGTGACGTGGTTACCACCACGGCTGATTAATGTTCTTGCAACCTGCTCGGGTCCCTGTAGTCTCGCATACACCGGGAATGTGGAACAGAGTTGGGGTCGTCGATCAGCGGCCGGATTAATCCTTGGGAGTTGACTCTTAATGAAAATAAAAAATAATGGTTTCAGCGTCGGTAGAGAAGAAGAATCAGCTTGTGTCGAGGATATGCCCTCGCCTTGAATTTAAATCAGGTTGTTTAGTTTTCTTGATCAACAGTTTTTTCTTTGAAAATCTGTGGATCTTTGCATCTACTTCTGTGAAAATCGGTTGAACTTTGCATCTACTTCTTGGAATAACGGTTGATCTTTGCGTCTACTTCTTTGAAAAACAACGGGGTTATACGCGGGTGACATACAAGCGTTTCCTTTCCCCCCATGGCTCTTGTTTAATGTATCCTCCCTGTACAAAGTCGGTCACCAGAACATGCACCGTGTATGTTTCATCAAGATGCAATTCAGCAAAGATCCCCAGTTGGCTCCATGTTCAGATCCCCTTGCGGCCGCCAACACATCAATAAACTAAGAGAATACCATTTTAATATGCGAGGAGCATTGTCCTTTGCTTTAAGTGAGCCTAAATATAGGAGGACTCGCACGAGGCATAGACCTATAATGTGGAGACGATCTGCATTGACAGCAGCCAATTCATATCCCTTGTCCCTATAGGATGTGATTTTGGCAGCCTGCTTGGCATTTGTGGGATTACATGTGACCTTCAGCTAATGGGGACACAACCTTCGGCAGATGCTAATGCTTCGCTATAGGGTGCCATCCTCCTTCCTGGTGAATCAGAGGCCGTCACAAAGCAAGCTTCTCTCTGGCATTGAACCGCGGTGGGACCCTACACGGCGCACACTGAGAGAACAGCGAAGGGAGGAGAAGGGTCAGAGGTCAAGGGATGCTGCGTCTGTGCGGTCGACTGGGCGGAGTGTTGCTTCCACGTCACTGTCCAAAAAAAAAATGGTGGTTTTCCATCGACACGCGGTGCTGAATAAAGACGCTTGTTTTCTTATGACTAAGTACTGCTGGTATTGATTCTGTGACACCGGGAGATTGATACATTAGGCTCTTGCATGCTGTAATCAATTGACGGGAAGATCTAGCAATTATGTATATTTTCTTTCTTTTTTGTACACTTCCATTGCAAGAGTTATAAATGATGTCTTGGAAAATTATCTGAAAGTGGACTGAATACTTATAAGGATCGCTTTGCTTTCATTTTCAATAAGAACGTAAAGCGGAGCACTCCTGATTTCATTTTCTCAGAGTACCTCTTCATACACACATAGAAAAAAAATAGCAGTCTGCAACATCAACTCAGTTTCAGTGGAATAATTGACGGAAAAGTATGAGCGTTGTCGTCATCAGCCCGGGATTTGTGTTAATCCATCGGTCTGGTTTGGAAGAAATGACAAATAAAAGCAGTCGTCTTTTATCTAGGAAAACAGCGTGGCAGTTCCCTATTAAACAAGGCGCTCGCCCGACGTCTTCAGCCGAACGCCGTGGCTGAAATATGTATCCAATATGCAGTAACATGATGTTGGTAAACCCGTCGTGTTCCGCCATATTGATCTCCGAGGATCTACTCCAGGGGTTTTGTCGGTGTGGTCGCCGGGGGGTTGGGATTGTGAAGCAGTGGCAGGGCACCTGGAAGCCCAGTCTTCTCATGATTGAGCTTAAGTTCGGAGATCAAGAAATGCGCCTACATGTGGGCCGCGTGATATTGGAGATTTCGATTAGAGGATTTCTGAAGAAAAAGGTATAAGGGAAAATGAGTTTCATCAGGATATCACCAGTGAGTAAAATCACATTCTTGCTTCCTTTTCTCGCAAACTATGTAACACCCCGATTTGAACCGTTGGATGTGTTTGATTGCGCAACATATTGGAGAGGCCTATTTATTGATCAGGATCCTCCTGGATGGTATTTATGAGAACGATAGTACTTTGAGAGGATGTCTGAATGGTATAATCAATATGATTTGTGGTTGGACGCGGTTATGTGAGTCTCAATCGGAAAACAAAACAAGAATCAAGCGGTCATGATGCATCCATCTCAATGTCATTGTATCCTTCAGGTTGTTCATGTATTGGGATTTGACCGTATATCAAGATCTTGTTGAGGCAGATAAAATGCAGGGGTTTGATTTTCTAGAGTAAACTGTATTTTCTTTTTTGTGCTATGCATGCTATACTTTGAATGTTGAACATTCATATCGTATAGCATCATATCATCATATCAGCATGCTGCAGTCATGGATATGGATGGATTTAATGTGATCATGTTGTCATATTGATCCACAAAATCCACGGGCATACACTTTCGATGCAAAGTTTGCCATTTACCACCGTCACAAAGAAACATGCCGCCCTAGATCCAATCCCTCAGTGAGGGGGTTATTAAAAGACAAAGCCCATCCGCAAAGTTAAAAATAAATCCTGCCCCACTAAATGTGATGAATTTCTTAATTTCAAATTAAGAGCGCCCCGATAGCATCCCAGATGATGTCATCTAATAAATTCTCCCGCTGTAAGATGGCAGTTGGCCAATGCCACCACACAGGTGCACTCATGTTAAGCTAGAGTGCCATTTGGAGCCCGGCCACTCCATTGTGAGGACAAAGAGGCTCAAGAGAGCGCGCTCACAGTTAATCAGTCCCCGGTATTGTCACACCCGCTAACGGTGTCTTCTGCCACTTTCACCCCCGCCGTTCACTCCCTGGCCTTATTACAGAGAAGGAGCCGTCTCCATCAGATCTGACCCTTCCCGGGTCATTCTTTGAAAGCTGAATAAAGAGTTTTTGAGGGCTTTATCTGATACTCGGTGAGCCGTGATATTGAGTTTCGTTGGCCATCGGAAATCGATTGACGGATTGGAAACGACGTTTAGCTGAAAGCACATCATGCTAATCCACAAATTAGATTCAACATGTAAATACTTTCAAAAGGATAAAAAAAATAAAATTAACAATAAGTCGAACGTTGAGTATTTTATATTTCCCATTGACACTATTTGTTATAAATAAATTCTATATATATCGTTTAGGTTGCATGCAAGTGGGGGAAAAAGGTGTAACACTGTTCTTACAGAACAGAAATCTGACTACAATGTTACCACCAAGCGCCCACAACGTTGCTAGGTGCATTGCTGGTTTCCTCACGCCCATATCATCCACCCCAGTAGCTTCTGTCACTGGGGGGGGGGTGCAGGACCGGGCGTGGATCTCATCTCGTTGGCTCCGAGGCCCGCATGCCCGCATGGCGACAGCCACCCGCAGTTGCCAGGTTTGGCCCTGGAAGCGTTCGGTGACCTGGTTTGCCCTCTAACCCCCTTTCCAAGCAACGGACTGCTCTCAAGCGATACGTGTGTGTGTGTGTGTGTGTGTGTGTGTGTGTGTGTGTGTGTGTGTGTGTGTGTGTGTGTGTGTGTGTGTGTGTGTGTGTGTGTGTGTGTGTGTGTGTGTGTGTGTGTGTGTGTGTGTCAGGGCCAAGTCCAGTGTTCTGACACCCCCCTTGCTCTCATCAAAAGCCCTTATCACTTTCAGTGTCGGACGATACGAAGCCTTTGGAGAATTGTGCGTCCGATTTTCCGATGGAGTGATCATTCTGTTAACAACGGATGTCCTGTGAGATTTGCCTGTGGGGTTATTGCAGATATTAAGAAGAAGGGCTCTTATGGTGCAGAGATATAAACGATACCATTAAATCGCCCGAGGTAATCCTTCCTCTTTCGGCCTCTCTGCCTCTTTTTCTTCTCCCTATTCCCTTCTGTGTGTTATGAGAATCTGTTATCTGTCACATTGATGTATTTCTTGTCGTGACCTATATTTCGCCCCGAAACACCGGCCACATGTTCCTTCGTCCCCCGGACTGCTGGGCACACGTTCAGAGCGAGCAACTCTCTCTGTCTCTGTCTCTGTCTCTGTCTCTCTCTCTCCCTCCCTCTCGGCCTCTGTGTCTCTCTGTCTCTCTCTCTCTCTCTCTCTCTCTCTCTCTCTCTCTCTCTCTCTCTCTCTCTCGCCCTTTGTCCCGGTGGTCGTCCCCAACCGATTCTCTGCCGTTCCCCCTGATCATCATTCATCACCGTGAGCCTCGGTACAACGCAGTTCACCACAGAGCTCTGGATATTAAATCCCCTTTTCGTTAACCAACTGTCATCGCGGCGAGGCCCACCGTTGATCCGAGACGCTCCCCGTATTCCAACATAAATTACGGCACTTTTCCGGGCGGTAATTGGCGTTGGCAAACTTTTTTTTTTTTGCGGTTGGAAAAGCTTAGCTCGTATTCGCGTCGCCTGACTCTTCCTCAAATTGGGACACTGTTTTGGCTAAACGGCTAGCTTTGTTTTGTTTTTTTCTCGACCGTTAAGAAGTGGTGTAGCGTGTGTCCCGGGAGTTTTATCGTAGTCTGTTAGGGGTGTAAACCGACGTATTAAATCCCCTCTCAATTCCTCTCCTTCGCCCGAGTGTCTCCCTGGCTGACATTTGCGGCTGGTGACTCCCCCCCCCCCCCCCCCCCCTCTGACATCTCCCTTGTGCGCTAACAAATGTGTCCAGCACAGCATTAGCGATGTAGATTATGCAATCCCATTTTGAGAGCTACAACCCAGGGTCACGGGGCTAAAGAACCGGTTGGAGCAATTCCCAGAGAGAGGCGGCTATTGTAACCGGGGCTGGCGTTACTGTAAGAGGCGTCTAATCTCTGGTAGCCTCGTTTAACCCAGCCCCCCCCCCCCCCACCACCACCCAGGACTTCCAGCCTGCTGCTCCTCCTCCTCCTAGCTGTAGCTCTTTCCTTTGGAGCGGTATACCTTGCCAGACGATGAATATGAATGAAGGGGGTGTCTAGTGGTTAGGGCGGTTGACCCTTGACTGTAAGGTCCTTGGATCCATAACCCACTACTTGCTTCTGGATGACGCTATGTCAAATGATAGCTAGTGGTATAGCTGAATGTCGAGTGGAGTTTCGTTGTGGAGGATTTAAAGGATGTTGTTGATGGTCTGCATAGGGGTGGGTACTGGCAGAGTGTGTTTATAGGGTTCTTATAGTTTGGACCTTCTTTGATTAACTTCCCACTGTCAAATAACAAATCTTGTCGAAAAACGTGTTGACACTTTTAGAATCGTGTTGCCACTGGTTGCTTGTAAAAGTCACTGGGTGCTTGTTAAAGTAATGGGGATACAGTTTGTGTATATACGCGTGTATGCGATTCACACGTTGTAAATGTGGCACTCTCCTTTTTGAATTATTTTAATTTAGCCAGCGACCATCCCAGCTCACAAACGAGTGCCAACTTCTATTGTGTCTCGCCCCCTTTGATCAGACACAGTTAAGATTTTGGGTTATAAAGGGTAATTGAAAACGTGTTCATAATCATCCAAGAATTTGCACGAGGCCATGCAAGAATAGTTCAGCACTGTCTCTTTTAATTTGCGCTGTAAATGGACCAAACACAACTTGGAGATCTGAAATATAACCTATTTTTGCATATTGGCCAATTAACCCAGCCGTTTACAACGTGCAGATCTAGCAAACTAACGTCTGACGGGTTAACGAATGGTGCAACTTTTCTGTGTGCTGCTGTGTTTTTTTTCTCTGTTTCTTATCATTGTCATGAATAATGCAATACGCTCCCTGCAGTAAGGTCCTCAGGAGACCTGGGTGGTTGGTGAGGGGGCGGGGGGGGGAATGTATTCATTTTCTACTGCTCCTAAAACCCAAAACAACATCTGTGACTCTCTGTGGAATCGGTCTTCATTGAATTAAAGAACGGTATAGACCACGGCGGTTCATATTCCGACCGCCCTGAGCAAATGATGCAAAGACGATGGTTTTGAAAGGCAAGAATAAGTAGATGCAAATCTGTCAGAAATTGGAATGCTTGGGTTTAATGTGTGGCGCTGGGCCGTATTTTACAAAATCAAATGTTTCAATATTTCGACGGTGTCTGCGACTACGATGATAAGGTCATCAGAGGCATGCAAAAGTGGCAAATGTTTTTTTGCATATCTTACTGGTGAGAACCGTAAAAGGCTTTAAACCCCTTAGAATCCTCTATAAACTATTCTTGTGTTTCTAATATGACAATAGAAGACATGTTGTTGTTGTGGACCGGTTGAGCTACGTTTGAGGGTTCAATTCCCCGCCAGGCCCAACCATGCCAAGCACTTCTTACCCCATCAGGGTACTGCACGGTGGGTCTTTAGAGCCATGCATCCACACAACGTGTGTTTGCTTTGGTGTGTTTATTTACACCAGCGTTTGCATTATGGGTCGTGTTCGCTGACAGCGCGCGTTCCGTTGTGTGTGACGATGCCTTCCACCCTCCACTAGGGCTGAGCAGTAGGCCTAAAAATTCAATCGCCGATTTTGTCAAACCAAACCCAATATTGATTTGAATCAAAAAATATTTTTTCTACAAATGAAAAACGCATATATACTTTTTAAGTTTGGATTTTATTTGAAGATGAACAATGATTAACAAAAGCACAATTTGGTTGCAACAGACTTAAGACCAAACTAAACACCTACTTTTTTCAGCGCATGCTGCCATGTTGACTAACACATTTTTTTATTTGTTTTTTTATCGATTATCTTAAAAAAAAAAGGTTATTGACCATAAATTCGAATTACGATTAAAAATCGATCAACGGCCCTGCGCCAGCCTCCGCCCTGCTTTGACTCACCCCCCCGCTCTTCTTCTTCTCCCTGTTGGTTCCTGCAGGGCCATGCATCGCCACGCCCACCAGCAGCTGCTGCCCACCTAGAGGCTCCGCCCCTCTCCCCCCCGCCCCACCCCCACCCCCCCCCACCCCTCCCCCAGGCACGCTCGGCGCTCGTTAGGGTCCGCCGCCTGGAGGATGCTTGGAATGTGTCGCGGGCGCAGGAAGTTTCTGCTGGCCACCGTCGCCCTGCTCTTCATCCCCGCCCTTACCTGGCTCTACCTCACGGCCGGGAACTTCCAAGGTGAGTTGATGTTGACGTTGACGCGGGCCCTGATTGGGTTCGTTTGCGGGGGGGGGTCGGTATTTTCGCAGAGCAGTCACGCTGACTGGTTTTACGTTTGCATAAAACCAGTCAGAACTGGTTTAGCCTCAAAGTAGCCTCTCTTAAAGGGCCCCTAGTCTACCAACAGTTGTGATGTTTGAGCCATTACAAACCGTTTCAAAATCCTCCCGTTAGTGACTCCACTGGTGAAATGATGAGACATTTTGAGCCGTTTCAAAACGTACCCGTTAGTGACATCACAAGTGGGACCATGCACACAGCTGTAGGATGGATGGGTCAACCTACCACCCTGTCTGGTGGACGGGCTGATGGCAACCAGCCTGTCGTACCAACTGGCACGTGTGGTTATTTATTATTCACCCACAACTGAAGCGCAAATAATGTGCACCGTGGTTTTTGGCAGTGTGAGCGTTCACGGTTAGAAAGGGGGCTCATAATTGCTAATCAACATCCCACCCGGTGGTCGTTCATTTTATTTGCCCACCTGGTGCTCGCAACGGCGTTGATAAGCCACGGCGGCGAGCCACTAACCGGTGATGTGTGTGCTGGGATGACACCAAAGGATTCGCCTCCCTGGTGGAATTTGGCTTAATCTATTTTCAGTCGTTCATCAAGAAGTACTTTCTAGTACTGCAACTTTCTTTCCCAACTGGCACGTCTGGTGGTGCAACACGGGCCCCTTTGACGCCCCGAAAATGTCACCAAGTATAATGTTTGTTGAGATATTTGTGGGACAGTGTGAAGATTTCCGTTTTGGAAAAGATTTCTGCACAACATTATAAGTCAGTGAGGAAGCACTTGATTCTGCCTGCCTGGGTTCGATGCAGTGATTCCACCACATATCGGGGCAGCCTTCCAGCCAAACTATTGCCGCCAGTCTTTTGACATGACCTGTCATTGACACGGACGCGCTCCACCGCACACACTGACAGCCACGATCTGGATCTCCCGGTTTGGTTTTTCCACCAAAACAATGTGTTAACAGCAGAATATCCTCCCTCTGGCACTCCGCCAAACTGCTGTGTGTGGGGGGGAGAATTTTCTGCACGAATGTCGTCGATATCAAGTGTAAAGTATTGAAGGAGACCAATTATAAGTGCCTGTCAACTCAACATTTTCTTTGTTTCTATCCATGTTGATTCGATGTCTGCCTGAACCCAGTCCCTCAAAATATCTTTAAACCAGTAGAGGGAAAGGCATGAATTTATACGTTAAATAAGTATTCATATAAAACATCGAGGCTTTGTTTAACGCTGTTTACGCTATCGACAGGATTTGAATTTCACAAAATGGCATCCGTAGAAGTATATATTTTTAAATGAAACCCTAGGAATAGTTACACAAATTATAGTCATTTTATTCACCTTGCCTCGATGGAAAGTCAGTTTCTCCTTTTTGTTATTAATTTTTTTTGCTCCACGATAAGAAGAACTCCCAGAATAGCCTGGCTGGTTATTTTCTTCCGAGGTGAAGGACTAAATGAACTACTGGGCCCTGCCTGAAGTTGATTACTTCGAGTCGTTCTGTCTTTTCTCTTTCCTTGCCTCGGCGCACTCTCAAAGCTAATTTAAAATGACTTTGTTTGAAGAGACTGACATTCTGCGCCAGTTCCATTATTAATTATGATTAATTTGACTGTTTTGACTTCGAGGGATTGGGGGAGGGGGGGCCACAGTCATGGGGAGGAGAACTTCCCATGGCCCAAGTTGCCAAGGTCCCGGGGAGTAATTAATTTGATTGGCAGTAAACTCATGGCAGTATGAAAGTCATTTTTTTCTCTTTTGGTTTGGGGGGGGGACGGGGGGACGGCACCACATAGAGGGCGGCCAGGGCTGGGGGGCTAGGGGGGGGGCGGGGGGTGGGGGGGATGTCTGCGAGAATAGCCAGGGTTCGATTTTAGTCGCAATGGGTATGAAGTGCCACTGTCACAGTTCCTCTCCTTTACTCTGGCTGTCACTGTTCCTCTCTTCCTCGCAGAGACTGTGTGAAATTAGCTCTCTCTCCCTCTTGGCCTCTGTCTCTCTCTCTCTCTCTCTCTCTCTGCCCCCTCTCTCTCTCTCTCTTCTCTCTCGCTCTCTCTCGCTCGCTCTCTGCCTCTCTCGCTCTCGCTCTCTCTCTCTCTCTCTCTCTCTCTCTCTCTCTCTCTCTCTCTCTCTCTCTCTCTCTCTCTCTCTGCCTCTCTCGCTCTCGCTCTCTCTCTCTCTGTTCTCTCTCTGTCTGTCTCTCTGTCTCTCTCTGTCTCTCTGTCTCTCTCTCTTTCCCCCCCTTGTCCTCTCTGTCTCTCTCTCTGTCTCTCTCTCTCTCTCTCTCTCTCTGTCTCTCTCTCTGTCTCTCTCTCTCTGTCTCTGTCTCTCTCTCTTTCCCCCCTTGTCTCTCTGTCTCTCTCTCTGTCTCTCTCTCTGTCTCTCTCTCTCTCTGTCTCTCTCTCTGTCTCTCTCTCTATGTCTCTCTCTCTCTCTCTCTCTCTCTCTGTCTCTCTCTCTGTCTCTCTCTCTCTCTCTCTCTCTGTCTGTCTCTCTGTCTCTCTCTCTTTCCCCTTGTCTCTCTGTCTCTGTCTCTCTCTCTGTCTCTCTGTCTCTCTCTCTTTCCCCCCTTGTCTCTCTGTCTCTCTCTCTGTCTCTCTCTCTCTCTCTGTCTCTCTCTCTGTCTCTCTCTCTCTCTCTCTCTTTCCCCCCCTTGTCTCTCTGTCCTCTCTCTCCTCTCTTCCTCACACTGCTGCTGTGTGTGTGTGTGTAGAATGGAAAGAGGTCGAGGAGGCTGTATCCCTGGGCACCCTGGGGTTTCTTGGGTAGTCTCACTGGGAAGTGGTCACATGGTCTCACCCGAGGGAGAGAGTGGGCGATTGAGAGAGAGAGAGAGAGGGAGAGGCGAGAGTGAATGATGGGGAGAGTGGCATTGGCGAGAGCACAGTATTGGGGATTGAGAGTCGTAAATGGAATGTGTCCGAGGCAACAGAAACCCTTATTACTGCGTACTTGTAAATGTGCAATGAGTATTTTGTCCAATGCTGTGCAATTAGCTTTAATGTACCGATCTTGTTTAGTGCACAATAAGTCAAAATCGGAAACCGTGAGAAGGAAGCCTAACAATGCTATTTTTGAAACTATTTATGGAGCAGCGGCTTTCACGCCTTTCAGAAATTGGCCAGTTAAAATGCTTTTTCCGTTTTTTACCGGCGAGACTTGCCATGCTAAAATTAAACTTGCAAATCATCATTGTACTTTGGGGAACGAAGACTTAAGCTAGCCTGACAAAGACATTTGCAAATGCCCCATGCCAGAACCGAGCGCTTTCTGTTGCTTAAGACTGTTGCTACTCAGTAAAGCCCAATCTCATGTTCATTACATGGCATTTGACTCCGTGGCAGACATCCCCCCCCCCCCCCCAGACTACGAGCCAGGTCCAGCCCTGAGGAGGAGGGAAAGAAGAAAGCAAAGTCTCTTTCACCTGAAAATGAAAATATCTGTGGGTTCTCGGAGAGAAAGACCTCTCCTAGGATTTCCTCTCCTGATTTCCATATGCTGCCATCAAAAGCCGTATGTTAGCATAAGCAGCAAATACTAAACTGGAACAAATCAATCGAATTGATCAGGTGAAAATGCATTGTAATAACGATACATGCTTCATCTATTCCATCGTTTATCAAGTAGTCCTTTCTAGTCGCTTCAGAAAGGCAAGTATTCGCTTCCTTACCTCTGTTTGAGACCAGTGTAAGGAACCATGACATTATCACCCAAACATACAATATTTTTAATAGCTGCTTACGAGACAAAGCAAGCGCATTAACGTTGGCCCAAAGTAACCGTGTGTGAGTCGAAACGTTAACCTATTGTGAAAACTGCATCGGTGCGGCGAGGCGAGCGCGCGCTGTGCCTGATGTAAGCCCAGCCAGGGTCTCTGCCTGTTTATCTATTTAAAGCTTCTGCACGGCGGTCTGTACATTGTCCTCGACACAATGGAGCGCAGTGTTGCATAATTCTGTGAGTAATGGAACGTGGGACGGCAGATTGAATAATAGACGCCCGTATCCCACCTCCTACCGAGATGCCAGACCTCTCCGTCTGGCTGAGGAGAGATTCTCCCGGGACCTCGTGTCCTCAGCTGTGCTCTCTCTCTCTCTCTCCCGGAGCGGTGATATTTGAGCTGTGCCATCGGGGGGGCCTGTGGAAATCTTCTGATTTGCAGAAGAAGCACATTCGGTTCATATCGAAAAACCTGGAGGCCATGTTTTCTTTTTTCCCGGTTCCTTTGAACCTCGATTCCCAGTAGGGAACATGCAGGCGTGCGATACGGTTTTAGTTCATAGATCACGTTTTTTCACCGTTTCCCCCCCCCCCCCCCCCTCCCCCCCCCAATCCCATCAATTTAGATACCTTTTCATGCTTTGCATTGTTCACCGTTTTTGTTCTCCATTGGATTTATTTTTGATCACGGTCTTCGGGGAGCGACATTTGGCCGACCGACTGCGGAGTCACCCCCCCCCCCCCCCCACCCCCACCCCCATCGTTTGAGCTGGATGGAACATGACAGTTCCAGGACTGTGGGACTTGATTTAGCTTTGTTCTGCATCAACAGACTGAGGAAAGGATGAAAGGGGCTTTCTGCGCCATTACAGGT
>NC_082385.1:1445618-1466284 GCF_031168955.1 Gadus macrocephalus | reverse complement strand
TGCACATTTATCATATCTCATTATCATCTCACACATTTACTTATATCGGAATGGGCTTTCAAGCTTTCGCCCTATTTGAGGGTGACTTAATACTACTTAATAAAGTTTGAGTCCAGCTTGATGTGACGCCCACTCGCACGCGCACACACACACACACACACTCACACTCACACTCACACTCACACTCACTCACTCTCTCACACACACAGACACAGACACAGACACACACACACACAGAGACTCACACACAGACACACACACACACAGAGACTCACACACCCTCACCCTCACCCCTCCCTCCTCCCGCCCTGCAGGACATCTTCAACGCGGTGATCAAACAGAACCCCTTCCTGGTCCACCAGATGCCCTGCTTCTGGAACGTCCAGCTGTCAGACCACACCCGCTCCGAGAAGTGCTACAAGGACGTGTCGGACCTTAAGGTGAGGACCCCGCCCTTCAGCCCCCTCCATCCCTCCGATCCCTCATGTGGTCATGATCCGGTATTCACCGCAAACCTCCGAAGCTGAATTTGAAGAACCTTCTCCAGCCAGCGTCGCTTTTGGTTGTTTTGTTTCACTTTGCGCCGTTCTTGTTTGGGGAGATCGCTCAAACAGCACGACAACACGATAAAACACAGCAAAATAAATAGATGGATGACATTCACGGTTGATGGATAGCGGGCCGAAAGGTTAACACTCTCTCTTTGTCTTTCTCTCTCTCTCTCCTTGTGTCTCTCTCTCGCCCGCGTGTCTGTACCTGCCGCTGCAAGTCAATGTTTGCTTGTTTGATTATCGTCCAAAATAAAATGGCATTCGGACGAACAACCGTGTTCTCAGCGAGTGCGATCGCCCCGTGCTCTCTCTCTCTGCATCCCTCCCTTTCAGAGCTCCCTTCTGTTCTGAGCTCTTCATCCACACGCACACCACATGAGAAAACACACACACACACACACTCACACACACACAAGAAGACACACAGATGCTCACGCACAAACGAGAAGAAACACGGACGCAAAGACACACACAAGACACACACATGCAGGAGAAGACGCACACACACACGAGAAGACACACACGCACAAGCGCACACACACACACACACACACACACACAAGAAGACACACGCACAAGAGAAGACACACAAACACAAGAAGACACACACTCACGAGAAGACACACACACAAGAGAAGAGACACACACACACAAGAGAACTGACACACACGAAGAGACACACACACAAAGAGAAGAGACACACACGAAGTGACACACACACGAAGAGAAGACACACACACGAAGAGAAGACACACACAGAAGAAGACACACTTTGCCAACTGGTTGCACGATCCTCCTCTCGACCACTGACTTTCGTCCGGCGTACAGAAAAGTATCGACTGACTCCGAGATCCCATCCCAACTCCTTTTTACTTTTTAAGTGAACCGCACGGACCTGGACAGACAGGGATCCAGATGGTACACCCACACTCACACTCAATTGCATTGCCTCTTTCTCCCCTTTCCCTCCTCCCCTTCCCCCCCCCCCCCCCCCCTTCAGGTCATCCACTGGAACTCGCCGAAGAAGCTGCGTGTGAAGAACAAGCACGTGGAGTTCTTCCGGAACCTGTACCTGACCTTCCTGGAGTACGACGGGAACCTCCTGCGCCGCGAGCTGTTCGGCTGTCCCAGCGAGACCGACCACAACAGCGAGAACGTACGTTCCCCTGTTTGGTACCCGTTTTGGTTTGCATCCGTCAGAGGCCGGTTTTACAATGGTTTTGCGTTACATTTGCGTCAGTATTTTTCAAATTTTTTCACATATGTTGTCCTGTTTCTGTTTTTAATATTTTTATATTTCTTATGGTTTGACATATGTTATGGGTGTGTGTCGATTCAAGATTCAAGATGGTTTCATTGTCATATGCACGACAATTACAGAGCAGTCGCTGGCAATGAAATTCTTTAGTCTTGGGCTCCTCCAACAGTGCAATATAAGAGAAAGTAAAAGTATAAGAGAAACACAATTAGGAAAGCTGAGACTTAAATAATTAAAAAATAAATAAATAAATTGAATGTAGGTCAATGTAGATTGTAGTTCAACAATCTTCCGTGACCCCATATGCATTTCAGGGGAGCCCAAAAGGTGCCCTGACCCTGAGGTTGGGAACCACTGGTCTAGCGGGTTAGGGTGTTTGACTCCCAGCGGAAAGGTCCCACGACTCCCTGTTCACATCCCTGAACAAGACACGCTCCTCCACTGGCTCATTACGTGTCCATGTTACATGGACTGCATTTACACAGCGCTGTTCTAACCAGTTCCCCCACGTTCACCCGTTCATGCACACATTCACACACGGGCGGCGGTGTCGGCCACGCAGGGCGACAGCCAGCTCGTCGGGAGGAGGCGTCTCGCTCGGGACACCTCGACACTCTCAGCCGGGGATCGAAACTAGCAACCTTCCGGGTACCGTTCATCCCTCTCTACCTCCTGGGCCACATGCCGTCCAATCACACGCGTCGAACCGCGGGTCGCTTTGGATGAAAGCTGTGATTCATCATTGTTATGAAGGTCGGACCCAACACGCCCTCGCGCCGAACAGGGTTAGAAAGCCTGCAGCTCCCCTCAGAGCGCAACGCGGGAGAGAACCCAAAAAGGAACCGGTGTTCCCCATCGAGCCCGCTCCCACACGCACGCCGTGCGGGCTGCTGGTCCCCCCCCCCCCCCCGCCGCCCACAGCCGTTGCACTCTGCCTCGCCTCACTCGACCACTCATCTCATGAGCAGCTAAAGGTCAGCCCCCCCCCTCCTCCACCACCGACGCCAGAGTCTGGGCTGGAGAGACGGGCGGGCGGGCGGGCGGGCAGGCTGGCTGCACACGCACAGAGAACCTCCTCAAGTGTCAAATCCGTTAATTAATAAAAAAATCCACCTCTTAAAAAAAAAAAACATCTTCAAAATGTAAAGCTCCACGTGTGTTTCACGGGAGGACGGATGAAGCGCTTCAGGTTTTTTTTTTGCCTTTTTTTTTCGAGAGTCGGAGCAGCACTTTAAAACTCCATTAAGGCGATGATTAGCGCTAATGGAGGGCCTCGCAGGGCCCCGTCGCTGCGGAAGGCGTCGGGAGGGTGGAGGAGGGGGTGGTTACGAGGACCCCCTCCCAGAGAGGTGTGGGGGGGGTGCAGGTAAGGGGTTGTCATCGTGCCAAAGATGGATTGGTTTTATTCCCCTAGAGATCATTTATTTTTGAGGTTTACTCTGATGCTAGTTTTGCGTGTATTTTTGTATTTGCGACTTTTAGTTCGGCTTTGATTCATTGTCGTTAGGTATTTGTCTCATTACATCTACAACACGATTTTAATTCACAAACTTGCCTGGAGTACAATCCAATGAAACGGTTCAACTACTTTTCCTCCTTCTAACATCGCGCCGTTGGTGGCTTTAACGAGAAGCCTAAACTCTCTGGACACTCCCGTCACGGTAGGTTCCCATCCCGTGTCCTAGGCGCTTGTCAAAAGGCCCCGTTTCCCCTTGGATCCTCGACCGGGGGGGCGTCTTTGAAGCCCGTTTATAGCCCGTCTCCCCTCTCTTCCCCTAAATTGCATTAATGTGCGTCGCGGATCTTGCACGCCAAGGAGCAACACCACAAAGTGTTTCTGTACTTGACGGCAAACATTGTCATTCCGAAAGCGGGTGCCATTAATCTGAGTCGTCCTCCCCCCCCCCCCCCCTTCCACCCCCCCCCCCCCCCCCCCCCCCCCCCTTCCACCCCCCCCCCCCCCCCCCCCCCCTCTCCCCACCCCCCTCTCCCCCGAGACGAAGGACAGCAATAAGGGAGAGTGTTAACGTGATCTAAACGGAAACATCCTATTATTAGATCGAAGGAACGGTCCTGTTGTTGTTGTTTGCTCCGGCTGGGAGCCTTTTGTGGTGCAGGGAGAAGACGGAGAGGGTCCCTAGGGGCAGAGGAGACGCCCGTACGAGGGGGTGCGCGCCGTTTCGGAACGCCGTCGATCGAGGAGCGTCGGGATGCGGAGTGAGTCGGGAGCGCTTTCCGCTGAGCAACCTGTCGTCGTCGTCGGGCGGGATTCATCACGACCGAGCCGTCCGGGGGTCCCGAGAAAACGTCCACGCATCCGCGCCCGTCTTGAGTGGAACGCGGCCGTCGAGTGCTGACGGATATATTGTCGTTCCTTTTTCACGCTAAACAACGTTGACAGCAGCCGCTCCCTCCCCCCCCCCCTCCCCCCCCCCCCCCCCCCGCTCTGATTTATGGCAGGTATGTTAATATACTTTGGTCCCACACCAACTGTGTGCGATGCATTATTTGAATGACAAAGCTGGTGGGCTGGTTGGTTGTTGCGTTAGAGGGGGGGGAGGGAATATGGTTTATGATGAACCATAAACTATCCACCAGCACTTAAAGCGAACGACGTGCAAGGGGCGTAATGATTCACTGCATTCGCTCGTTCTTGATTGGCTCGAATAGGAAGTGAGCAACGCTTCTTGACTCAATTTGGTCCATCGGGAGCCGTAAATACAAGTGAACTACAACGAGTCTTGATGATTCAATCACTTCCCTTGGGTTTTGTAGCGCGGTTGTTTTTTCATGCTTTTTTCTGTAGGTAGCCATGAGGGTAGGTTGGTGAAGTGGTCAGGGTGTTTGACTCCCGGAGGAAAGGTTCTGTGTTTGAAGGCTATTGTCGGCAGACGAGGCCTTAACTATCTGGCATGTATATGAAAAAATCACTACAAGTTGCTTTCAATAAAAGAGATGCCATAAAAACAGATGGTGACTAATGACACAAATTGGTGACATACTAGTAATGTTGGAGTTATTTTGGTACGCTAAAGTCCTTTGCAGCAATTTTGTGAAAAAAGCAATTGTCAATGTTGCACGTTTCAGCCTTTGACTCCTTGTATATTTCAATTATAGCGTTATCGAGCCAAAAGTTGTACAAGACAACCTGACAAGTTGTCTTGTGCAACCCAATCGACAGACTCATAACTCAAGCATACAATCACCACAAACTCAGAGAACAACAACAACTAACCCGAAGAATATACAGAATGTAATATCTAGAGAAATATATGTAGTTGTTTCTTCAAAAGTTGTCTTGGGCCCTATATATCCCACTCAACAGACTCGTAAAACAAGCTATGCATACACCACAAACACGAAGAGGGAAACATGGTAACCAATAAGATGAAGAGAAAACAACTTGGTTATGAAAAGACAAAGAAAAACAATGAAAAAACGCCTTTCTTCAAAAGGTGTCTTAGCCACCATACAACACAATCAATGCCACCCAGAAACGACAGAGAAGGAAATGTCAAACTAAGAACTCCAAAAACATGACAAAAAAACAAACTTGGTTATGAAAAGAAAAAGCAAAGAGAAAAAGACGCACAAATATGTAAACGAATAGCACAAGCTATGCATACAGCACAAACACAAAGAGGGAAACATGGTAACCAATACGATTGAGAAAACTTAAATAGGTTATGAAAATAAAGAAAAACTTCTTTCTTCAGAAGGAGCCACAATACAACTAAATAAATCGACAGACAAGACAAACATAGAGAAGGAAAGAGAAATAAACAACAAAAAAATGTGACAAAAAAGATGAAAGATGAATGACAAATAAGATAAAGAAAAAGACTCACAAATCTTTAAAACGTGTATCTTCAAAAGGAGCAACAATACAATCGACAGACGACACAAACACAGAGAGGGAAACGCCTTTCATGTCACCCAAGGACACTACAGTAAAGCTAAAACTACATGGTAATAAAATAGCATTAGACATCAAACAGGGACAATAAAACAGACGCTGAACATTTGTTAAACACACTATAGAGAAAAAAAACGAATATGTTAAACGTGTATCTTCAAAAGGAGCCACCATATAACACATCGACAGACGACGCAAACAAAGAGGGAAACGCATTCAAATAATTACATTATTCAAATAAACCTTAAATAATAAATCAAACAAACTTTGTCATGAAAAGTGTATTGTATTATAGTACTTAACTGTGTAGCAACTGCAGTAGCTGCTATCATTTCTGTAACCCAGGGAATTGGTTAGCCTAGCGATTGTTGTACTTGCACTCGGTTCTTTGAACATCCTTTTCTGTACCGACGGCGATACATTGATGCACTTCTTATGACAAATGTACTTATTGTAAGTCGCTTTGGATAAAAGCGTCTGCTAAACGCCCTAAATGTAAATGTAAAAGACTGAACAGCAGTCAAAGTGAATGTGTGTCTGTGTCTCTCGGCGCAGCTCCAGAAGACGCTGTCGGAGCTGGACGAGGACGACCCGTGCTACGAGTTCCGGCGCGAGCGCTTCACGGTGCACCGCACCCACCTCTACTTCCTGCACTACGAGCACGAGCCCAGCGCCGACCACACCGACGTCACGCTGGTCGCTCAGCTCTCCATGGACAGGTGGGGGCGCACACGGGCTCACGCACGCACACACACTCGCGCCTTGTTCGCACTGCCGCCGACCGTCGACGGGTCGACTTTGCACGGGGCGCTCGCCGAAATGCATTGTGGGTCCGTCCGTTCCGTCGGCTCCGTGGCCCGGGTCAAAAAGTTTAGAAATGTTCAACTTTTCAGGCAGCGACGGATCCGTCGGCCAATCAGACTGGGTCATGCAAATATATACGCAACGACACTGTCGAATGAAATCGCCTTTGGAATAGAACCCTAACACACTTACACGCTCACGCACACGCTCGCTCAGACAATCAGACACTGCCATGCTCACACACTCACGCAATCACACGCTAGATGTTAAACGAGTGTGCGTGTGATTTAAGATGCGACGACGTAATTGGGGCCGTGGCCGACGGGAGATCGACGGGTTAACCGGCAGAAGTTGCCGGTTCCATTCCCGGTGCCAATTAGCCGAGTGTTGATCCACACTAATGGACACCTCGCCCTAACAGCTCCTGACCAGCCCGCGGTCGCCCTAGCATGGGCGCGTGAATGGGTGAATGGGTGAATGGCTGAATGGGTGAGCAAATACTAAAGCTCTTTTGAGGGTACCACAGCTCAGCAAAGCCCTTTATGTATGCAGTCCGTTTACCGCCGTAGTATTTAATTCACACCAGACAGGACATTTGGGTTTCACAGCAGCATGGACCGGACAGTAATAGAAGTAAAAAAGGAAAAAGATAGAAAATGTAAAAGGGTAAAATCATGGCGAATACTCTCGATGCCGGGAGTAGAAGCAATTTAAAACCGAAATGCATTAACTAAATCTAAACATTACAGACCGTTGAGGTCGACTTTATTGAGGGTCTGTGTTCACATCGGATCTTCGTCTGGCTTTGGTGAGATCCCCCGAGGAGGGAACGTTCATCGCTGATCATATGCATCGTGTGTCGCCTCCCGGGCTGGGTGGTGCAGCGCATCAGCTCTACGGGGGCTAGGTGGTGCAGCTCCAAGGCGCCACGCTGCTGTACTGGGTGGTGTAGCGCGTCAGCTCTACGGGGGCTAGGTGGTGTAGCTCCAAGGCGCCACGCTGCTGTACTGGGTGGTGTAGCACCTCAGCCCCCCCCAAACGAGGTGGTGTAGCACCACGTCAACCCTCCACTGACATAAAGGTCAAGGATGTCATTGTTTGTGTGTGTGTGTGTGTGTGTGTGTGTGTGTGTGTGTGTGTGTGTGTGTGTGTGTGTGTGTGTGTGTGTGTGTGTGTGTGTGTGTGTGTGTGTGTGTGTGTGTGTGTGTGTGTCTTCGTGTGTGTGTGTGTGTGTGTGTGTGTGTGTGTGTCTTCGTGTGTGTGCACTGAGAGTAGCTCCTTCTGTCATCTCTCTTTGCTTGAGTGGTATCGTCCTGGAGACAGCTGAAAGAGAAAGATCGTTCATATTCTGCCAGTGCTCGCTCGCTCTCTGTCTGTGTGTCTGACTCTCTGTCTTCCTGTCTCTCTCTGGCTCTCTGTCTGACTCTCTCTGTCTTCCTGTCTCTCTCCCTCCGTCTGTCTGTCTCACTCTCTTTTATTTATTTATATCATCATCCTCGACCATGCCTGATTTATTATCACAGGGAACCAGATCTGGGCTATCACCCCCTCCTCCACAGGGTCCCCACAACGCAGTCGTAAGAAAAGCCGACCGAGCGTGGGTCAGGCGGCGGTCTGAAGGTCCCGCCCGTAAAGCAGATGTAATGAAGGGGGGCTTCATAACACTGCTGTTGATGTGTATCATCATCACCCCCTGACGGTTTAGGGGGTCTGACCTCCAGCCCAAAGGCACCAGGCTTAATCCCCGCCCATGTCCGCAACCCCTGTCCTGTCCTCTGTAGTCCTTGAGCCCCGCCCACCCGGCCCCTGTTTCACCTCCGTCTTCAGTCCCTGAAAGCACTTTGGCTAAAAGCATCGGTGACTAAATAGTACATTATTTATTTTCTATCCAAACCCTCAAAAGTAGTTCAGGCCGTCTAAACTTCTGCCTTACGATTCCTCCCTGAAGTTCCAATAAACGCGTGTCAAATACACATAAAAAGTGGAGGCAATTTGTCTGGTCATCATAGGTTTGATGTTATTTATTTGGTCATTCATCTCCTAGCCACGATCGCGCTCCCCCCCCACCCTACCCCCAAAGTAGAAACAGACTCCCTCAACACGAGTAAATCCAATACCCAATTTCTTAAAGATTTAAGGAAATCCCCATCGGAGATCCGCATTATTAGGACGGTCATTCCCGCGCGGCTGTTTTGACAGCAGCAGGGAAGATAATAAAAACTGAATTATCGGCCGTGTGCGACTCTGACAGACCCACGAGCGTCTCCGTGGTTACCGCGGCGAAGCTCTTCTGCTCCCCGAAGCATCGTGGCAAATCTGTGCACGAACACGTCGATTCCGATCTGTACGTGTATGTACGTTCGGAATACCGACAGCGGGAAGGGTCACTGCCGTTGAAACGGATTTCGTCGCGGGGAAGTCAGACCGAGAGTCGCCTGGTGGAATTGATCGCGTCGGACCTCCACAAGTGACAGGTTTACTTTTGCGTTTTTCGGGCGCTGGGAGTGTGATTGGAAGCAGGGAACGTTCGCTCACGGATGTGGATTGATTGGGATTCTCCTCATTATTCTGCGTTAGGAACTATTGAGTGTTTTTTTTTTTTAGGATTTGGCCGGTTCGATAAGACCCCCGGTTAGTTGTTGAACTTGTCTTATTCTAGATGTAAATCAGCCATGGTTTTTGTGTTAATCTCGCCCCCTCTGGTGTTGTACGTGCGTTCCTAAATCGGCTGGTTGGCCATCCATGGGCATCCATTCTACTCCGGACGAGAGTGCGGCAGCTCCCAAAGCTGTATCCAAGGTTCGATTCTGTGTTTACACGCCACTGGGCCAGGCCGCGCCACGGGAGCTGCTGAACACTCGTTTGGAGGAGAATGGATGTCGATGGCTCGCCCGATCCCCAAACTGATGCTTGATTTTACACTTTGGTTCCCAGCAAAGAGGCTGAAACCTTTGAATCATTTAGTGGATGCTTTTATCCATCATTTTGTTTTTTGTAGATGTTGTTGTTAGGAAGCAGGGAGAGGGAAGGTATCTTGCTCACATTGGGGATTGAAACCGGAACATTTCAGCTGGGAGTCTGACAATATGTTTTTCCTTTAGATTTGCCTCTGCCCTTTCTTTCATTGTATTTTTTACTTTATGATTCCACTAGCTTCCCTGGTCAATCCGCGTACCGTGAGTTCCCCTTTGCCCGTAAGCCTCTGCTGTGCTTCGGTGCGTTGGTGCATTAGCCTGTAGCTTCGACGTTATTAACCAGGGGCACAGATGCATGAATTGTAAACAAACAAGGAATCTTTATGTACAATTTGTGAAACGTAACTTTACCCAAGCACCGATTTAAAGTACGATTCCTCGGTGAGACACGGCTGGACTCTCATAAAAAAACCCAAAGGCTAGTGCTAAGCCCTTTTTTACGACGCCGATTGAGACGGAGGCTAATGATGTTTTGCCCTCAAAGCAGCCATCTTGTTAACTTTTAAAGACGATCTCAGAGTAGCCATCTTAAAACTTAAATATCCAATAAACAAAAAGGTGAAAACATGCCAGGTTTAATGTGGTGAATATACAATGACTGACTTTATCTTGTAAACAAGATTAAAAGCTAAAGGTGTATCCTTCCTTGCATACCAACGACCATATCTTTTAGATAACAGAATTAAGTTAAAAGCTAAATCAATCGGACAGCACCCGTTTATATTCAGTGCATCGCAGAGTGGACGTATGCAACCTATAGGTGGCAGCGCATCACATAATGTGTGCGGTTGGTAGTTTGCCCTTTAAACACCCGGGATTTCTGCGGAACATTCATATGGAAAGTTCCAAACCCGGGGAGAAAAAGAACGGACAGATCAGAGACGGTAGCCGTTATCACGACGTGGTTTCAGTTTCCGACTGTACACTCCGTGCCAAACACAAAGTGTTGCAGATTAGGCTCCAAAACCCAGTGACTCACACTTCCAAGCTCATAATCTCATTGTGTGTCTTGCTCTTATTCACTCCCTCGCTCTCTGCCTCGTGCTCGCTCTCTCTTTGGCACTCTTGCTCTCTCTCCTTCGTGCTCTCTCTGCTCTCTCTTGGCTCTCGTCAAACACTCTTGCATTTCACGTTTTTATTTTGTGTGTGTGTGTCTGTCTCTCCCTCCCTCTTTCCGTTCTTTTTCAAGATCTCTATTCTGCTGTGTGTGTGTGTGTGTGTGTGTGTGTGTGTGTGTGTGTGTGTGTGTGTGTGTGTGTGTGTGTGTGTGTGTGTGTGTGTGTGTGTGTGTGTGTGTGTGTGTGTGGTCCTGTGGTCCTGTGGTCCTGTGTGTCTGCGGTATGTGTGTGTGAGTGTCTGTAAACACTGGCTCCAGTCTCAAAGTGCTGTGCTGGTACCATGGTCATCAGCTCTCACTCACATACAAATGGAGATGGTGGGGGGGGTGCTTCTCACCACTTCCCCTCAAATGTCAGACCCCTCCGGGGAGATGGCATCGATTTCCTATTTGAAATGTCAGCTCTGACCCCAGGATGGGCGAGGGCCGCTTTGTTGTCATCTCAATTCTGAGGGCTAATACACGTGAACGGCAACAAAAGCGCTCCGGTAGCATTTGAATGAGGTGACTGACCTGCGTGTATCTTACTTGTGTCGTGGTTTTATGGGGGGTAAAGGATAAGTGCTAGGAGGGAGAGTCTGTTCCTTACTTTACATATACAAACGCTGGCCGTACATATACAAATGCTCGCTATATACATATTTTATTTAGTTATTGTACTTGGTTGTGTAGCATTTTATCCTAGCTATCATTGTTGTATACGGGGAATGGGTTAACCCAGCGATTGTTGGTGCTTTGCACTTGGTTCTATGAACATCCTTACTGTAAAGGGGTATATTTTTGTTCACTTTCTTATGACAAATTTGGTTGGAAGCATCTGCTAAATGCCCTAAATGTACATTTAGGGCAACGTATACAAACGCTAGCTGTACATATACAAACGCTGGCTGTAGAGATCCAGACATCAAGATGTTTAAACCTCTACAAGCCCTACCTGCTCCTTAATGACTTGGATCTTTATGCACGGCAAGTCGATTTAGACAGAAGCCTCTCTCTAAATGTTCACTGATGACTATTTAATTTGCTTAATCTTTTGTAAAACACTGGAGGTCTACCCACAAAGCAATCCCATTTCGACCGATCAAAGTTTTCTTCCATTGCCGTGCTGAGTAATGTTTCCAGTAATCATCTCATCTCAAAGCGGCCTTCTCGTGGGTCTCCAAAGATTTTCATTCGAAGAAATGCGGGATAAGTCACTGGCACAGTCTCTAGTGCCGAATGAGGTAGCACAACAGAGAAGGAGGCCTTCAGCCCGCTTGTGAAAGCCCTGGCACTCTCAGTACCATCAAAGTTGTGACCCGGATGTCGGTGGTGACTTTCCCGCCATGCGTTCAAATCACCAGCAGTGCGTGATTAGCGTGTGTGTATTTGTCTGTGTGTGTGTATGTGACAGGGTACCTCTTTAATTACGCTATATATTTCAGGAAAGGCGACAAAACTGAGATTTTTCGAGATTGCACTGGCAAGTAATAAATAAGTAACATCATCTATTCTGATTTCCACGTTATACTTATTTATCTGGAGGCGTAACTATTTCCCTTTCTGCAGTTTAATGTATTCTTTCATGTTTTTTTATTTACCATTTACTATTTCATCTATCGGTTGCTCTTATCGGTTGTGACCGACAGTGATTTTGAATCCATGTCATTAGGGGACAGCCACGGGTTCGGCATTTTGAACAACACTAGCAAATCCTCCCCCCACACAAAAACGATTTCCTTTGAACAATTTCAGACCAAAGCCCTTCGGACACCGGCGTTATTAGAACTGTCATCCTCACGCTGCTGTTATGACAGCAGCCCGGATCACAGCACTGCTGCCCGCGAGCAACGCAAGATAATACAAATGCACGCCCCTAATCTCCATCCTGCAGAGTTTCCCCCACAGGTAGACGACTAACAACCAGGGGGTCAACCCCCCCCCCCCCCCCCCTCCCCCCTCTTCCAGCTGCACCCCTCGTTTATAAAGTTTTAGCTTTAACTCATCTAGGGCTGAACGATTTGGGGAAATAATCGAATTGCGATTATTTCGACCAACATTGCGATTGCGGTTTTGTAGTAAGAAGTATATCTTCTTAAAGTTCCTTATGTTCTGTATTATTTACTAAACAAGCAATGAATCATTCTATAGTATGACCAACACAACATTGAAAGCCTTAATTCATGTGTTGAGATGAATTGATGCATGAATTTATATTACAGCATCTTTATTTAACTATTGAATTGTAAAAGAAAAATAAATAATTCCAATCGTACTGATCTCCAGTCAGTAACAGCCTCGAGTAATTTGCAGCCTTTGCAATTTGCAAATCGCGTTTTATTACAATGCAATGTCGTTTTGAATTTGATGAATCGTTCAGCCTTAAAGGTTGTACCAGCGACGTCGGGTGACGTCTCTTCTGTTGGTGTTTGAAGCGAGATGCCAAACAAACAGAGCCAGCTCACCCCCTCCCCTCCTCGTTTCGTGCATCCAGTAAAAACGATCATGAACGCAGCGCAAAACCCCACGACACCCACCCCTTGTCGGTGATTGGTTGGAATACTATTTGTTTTAGTTTTGAGTGGTTGGTGGTACCATTTGTTTTTGTGTACGATCTCGGAGCATAGGCTGCCTACAGAGACGCGTTTTTTTGACGGCCTGGCTTAAGGGGCGGGCAGCTAGCGGATCAGATGAATGTGATCATTTATGTTTCGGCCTTAGACTGGGTGGGTACCCCCGGCCCGTTCTGCCGGCAATTTGAATCCGCCCTGCAGAAGGGTCTGGAGAAGAGCAACACATTTCTTTCTGCTTCCGATACGTTTTTTACGGGAGCCAATCACCAAGCTGGCTTCCCCCCCCCCCCTGGCGCGCTATTGGCTGGTTTAACACATGTACGACAGGGAAGCGACGGCAAGCAGCCAATCGCGTACAGACTCAGTTGAACTAGGCCCGTCGATCACGCCTCTTGTGCCGAAGAAAAAATGACAGCAGCCTCCCAAAGACCAAGATCAATCGTAGATTGATCTTGGTCTTTGGGAGGCTGCTTTCATTTTCGGCCTAGCATCGCTGATACAACCTTCCCCCCCCCTCCTCCCTTCACCCCCGCATCGACTCCGCAGGCTGCAGATGCTGGAGGCGATCTGCAAGCACTGGGAGGGCCCCATCAGCCTGGCGCTGTACCTGTCGGACGCCGAGGCGCAGCAGTTCCTGCGCTACGCCCAGGGCTCGGAGGTGCTAATGGGCCGGGGCAACGTGGGCTACCACATCGTGTACAAGGAGGGGCAGTTCTACCCCGTCAACCTGCTGCGCAACGTGGCCATGCGCCACGTCAACACGCCCTACATGTTCCTGTCGGACATCGACTTCCTGCCCATGTACGGCCTCTACGAGTACCTCAGGTGAGGCGCGCGGCTCCGTCGTTTTTGATATGATGATGATTCATATGTTGGTCGATGTCTTCCTCTTTTAAAGGGGACTCTGCGTTAGAACCCTTAAAGATCTAAAATGTGTTAAATGTTTTACTCTATCTTTTTTATTTTTTTCCAAAAAAATATTTTTTGCATACATTTTCCATAATATGTTTTTACTTTCTCTTTTGCTTTTATAAATACATGTGCATCCCGGATTCCATATGACGTGATCACGGGTTGTGGTACTCCACAAGACTAATAGTGGGGGTATATTCAGAGACAAGGTCGTGTGAAGGAACAATACTATAATAATAATAATAATAATAAATAATAAATGACAAACATCTTGAAGGAAGTTGATGAAAATATGGGCCCGCGTTATTGTCACTGGCTAATCACTGAATGGCTTCGCTGAGAGTGTCCCAATGTGCTAGTTAGCTCCAACCTTTGCAGCATCAGGGTAGAGTGACGATGGATTAAAGAGAGAGAGGGGCGAGTGACAATGGATGAAAGATGGAGCAGGTCGAGTGAGAATAGATCAAACAGTGAGAGAGCGAGAGAGAGAGAAACACACACACACAAAGACACACACACACACCTGCACACAAAGAGACTGACTAACAATGGCAGCGCGGGAAAGCCCCCTGTTGAGTCCTTTAAGGTAAATCGGTGCACAACAGCGACGATAACCTCATAACGATCACCTTGAGGTCAAACTCATTTAGCTCGGCTAATGGCCTCCGGTACATTTATCCTTTTTTCCTCTTCTCCATAATGAGAAGCCTTTTCCATTAATAACACACACACGCACAGGCACACGTGCACACACACACACACACACACACACACACACATATACTAACACACGCACACACACCCATGTGTTATTTGACTCCGAAGTCGTTTTTTTTTGCATTTCGTTGCTAAAAGGTCTCTTTAGCCGGAGACACTAAGTCTGCTGAAACATGGCTCTGTGCGTCGTGTGAGCTATATGTGCGGTATAATATCACTTTTTTTCCTTTTTTTAACCCGGATCCTTCCAATAAATCACAATGTTCTGCCAATTTTAATATGAATCTCACGCTATTAACCTCTAAGGGGAGTGAATTGAAACCACATGAATAATTTTGCGAGCTTTTAAATATTTAACAAATAATGGGCTACTTCATAGCACACGCCTCTACAAAGGAGATTTCCATTTTAAATATCTGGCTAGGTGATACTTTTAATTAAACCCTAAAAATAACGGACACGCTTTCAATCCCTTTCAATGCTGCCTGCACTCCAATAAATACGTTCTTTCACTATCTAATCTCACCGTAGCATCGTAGCCGTAAGGCTTTAAATAGTTTCACCACTAAAGTTTATTCTACCTTCATTTTTATGGTTATAAACAACAGGGAATGTTTTGAAAGAAAGACTTTAATGGACCGAAAATTTGAAATCTTTTAAGTCCGATTTGATCATTGTCTTAATGTTGTATGTGTTTGATTTGGTCTGTAGTTTCTACATAATGGAGCCAATTCCTCTGACAGAAGAATGAATCGTGTGCTCCAGCAACTTCGTGGCTAGCGTTATTAAACATGTTCACATTCAGCAGCGAGTGATTTGGAAACAATGGAAGACGGACGGCGTTGACACTTCTTTTGTCCATCTCAAACCATCCCAACCCATTAGGCTCGTTCAGTCCTCTGAAATATCATCATCAACGTCATGATTCAATGTGGAAACATCCTGTGATATTATTAACGCGTCAATATAGGGGCAGTTTTACTGCCATGAGTTGTGGGTCCATTAAATGATCCCTGTACCTTAAACCTGCGCTATGTACGTTGTATTCATGAGCAGCCTCTAGTGGCCAGAGTTGTAGCTACAGTTATATCGCTGTATCATCTTCATTTTAACAGTGGCTGTCAGAGGTGGCCCGAATAAAACATATCATAGTGAAAAAAATGTATCATTTTATTTTATCTTGAAAGATTTTCCAGTTCAGGTCATTTTAATTGAGTAAATAGCTGCGGTACAAAAGTTCCTGTGCAGGTTTAAGATGAATAATTAAAGTAAGTGAAGATGAAACAAAGTGATCCCTATACATTAAGATGAAACTGCTGCAATAAACTCATCCCATTCCATTAATATCATATCTTGGCAATAAAGTGTTCCCCTTACAGTATAATGAGACTTCTGCTCTAAAGTAAACCCTGGATATCCAAGTTCTAAATTAGAAAATAAAATCTCATTAGAATGAATGTGCATTCATTCTTTGGTTTCCCCTTATTTGGGCGCAGGAAGTCGGTGGTGCAGCTGGACATGGCGACCAGTAAGAAGGCTCTGGTGGTGCCGGCCTTCGAGACCCTGCGCTACCGCCTGTCCTACCCCAAGTCCAAGGCCGAGCTGCTGTCCCAGCTCGACATGGGGACGCTGTTCACCTTCAGGTCAGCCGGTCGACTTGATTCAGTTATCTACGAATAGAATGGGGTCATTCTATCAAGTAAAGCGATTGGTTTAACGCGTCACCCTGAATTGTTTCATTATATTTGCCAGTGGATTGTCGAAGGTGTTTTCCCAGAAAGCACCTTTTGGGTTCATAACCAGAACGTTTCGGGTGGGGGTTGCACACTCTGACCACTAGAAGGCTACCGGTGTTTTATAATCTAAAGGTCAACCAGGAGATTCATGGATGAGTGAATAACTGGCTGACTGTAACAATGAAGGACTTATTGAGCTTGAAATAACTTCTGTGTACGATCAAACTTAAGATTTTTTCATTGTACTCTTGCCATTAATTGGCTTCCACTGAGACGGCATTAACCATTAATCGCCGTCTTATAGAATCCTATATCATACAAATAATTATTAAAAAGAAATAATTATTAAAAAGAAAAAAACAAACTAAGTCTTAGTTTGTTTGTGCGGCCATTTGGAGGGTTTCAAATAAATATTTGGGATTATTGCCATTCTTTGCTTCGATATAGGTACCACGTGTGGACCAAAGGCCACGCCCCCACCAACTTCGCCAAGTGGCGCACGGCGACCACGCCGTACCGCGTGCAGTGGGAGGCGGACTTCGAGCCCTACGTGATGGTGCGGCGCGACAGCCCCGAGTACGACCGCCGCTTCGTGGGCTTCGGCTGGAACAAGGTGGCGCACATCATGGAGCTGGACGCCCAGGTAACGCACAAACACACAAAACGCACAAAACTGACCGTTACGGACAAATGTGTTGAATGATTTTTATCGGATAAGTTAGCTAGTTGGTTAAAGCTTTTATTGTCCCCTAAGGGCGATAATAGTCGTTACCTCGCAAATGTAGGGTAACCCCCCACCCCCCCCCCCCCTCCCCTCAGGTTCTTGTTTCACTTATTGCGCACACGTTGTGCTAATCGGGTTAGGCTCGCAGGCTAGCTCAACAAGTACCAGTCCTGCTCCTACGAGTCACGCTGAACGTCTGTGGGGTTACGGACACATGTGTAGGACGATTATTATCGGATGGATGGATCGTTAAAAGGGGAAGTGAAACCCCACAATAGTAGGGTAACCCCTCCCCTAGGGTAACGTTTCCCCTCCACTTGTACATGTTGTACTAATCTAGCTAGCAGGTTAGCTAAACAAATTCCCGCCATTCCACTTGCTACTCTGATAGCCGAGTGTTTATGTTTATATTTGTTGTTGAAAGAGTTTTTCAAATTCTGTTCATAAAGTTCTGCTTGGAGAAGTGCCTCGTTGCGGACGATGGGCCCGAGTGGAGCTTCTCCTCTGCTCAGCGTTAGGGTTATTGATTAGCCCTGATGGCGTTGTCCGGATTAGCTCGTAGCCGGCTAAGTAGCGCTATCAAATTGAGTTCCGCTTCGTGTGCTTTCATGGGTTCATCATCGATTTGTTTCAGGGTGGCGGTAATTGGAAAAAATATAACATCTAGAAAATATATTTACCCGGTGAAAACAAGTGAATATAAATTTTTAACACTTTGATGATTCAACAATAAAAAGCTTGTGTCCTAAGTGGGCTTTCGCTTTCCTGCCACTGCAAATCAAATCTCCTGTTTCTCTTGCACTCTGTCTCTCTTTCTGTCTCTCCCTCTCTCCCTCTCTCGCTCTGTCTCTCGCTCTCTCTCTCACTCACTCACTCACTCACTCACTCTCTCACTCTCTCACTCACTCACTCACTCACTCACTCACTCACTCACTCACTCACTCACTCACTCACTCACTCACTCACTCACTCACTCACTCACTCACTCACTCACTCACTCACTCACTCACTCACTCTCTCACTCACTGTCCCCCCCTCCCTCTCTCTCCCCCCCCCCCCCCCCCTCCCCCTCTCCCTCCCCCCCAGGAGTACGAGTTTGTGGTGCTCCCCAACGCCTACATGATCCACATGCCGCACGCGCCCAGCTTCGACATCACCAAGTTCCGCTCCAACAAGCAGTACCGGGTCTGCCTGAAGACGCTGAAGGAGGAGTTCCAGCAGAACATGTCGCGCCGCTACGGCTTCGCCGCGCTCAAGTACATGACAGCCGACAACAACAGCTAGCACCTCGCTGCGCCCTCCTCAGCGAGACCCCTCGCCCCCTTAACGGTACGGAAAGCCCCCCACCGAGACCCTGACCCCATCCCCCCCCCCCCCCCCCCCCCCTCCCACAGTCAGGGGGAACCCAGACGATAAAGAGAACCCCCTTCTCCACCTGACACCTCCCATTGAGACCCTCACCCCCCCCCCCCCCCCCCCCCTCCACGGTGTGGGGTGTCGAGACGATATGGAGAGACCCCCCCCCCCCCCCTCACGTCAGGGGGTCTCCAGACGGTACAGAGAGCCCCCTCCCCCGTTGCGTTGGACAACGCAGGCGGGCGGAGCTTCTGGAATACTTGAAGTGGGAGAGACTGCCGTTTTAAACATTTTATTTTATTTTAGTATTTTATTTTCGGGCAGAGTTCCTCGCCTTGGAGGGTGACGTGGTGCGGAGTGGGGGGGGGGGGGGGGCTAGGGGGTGAGAGGGTTTGAGAGAAGGCATCACAGTGTTTAAACCCCTCTGTCGAAGGATTAATCTGAGAGGACGGTTGGAGGTGAAGGGGGGGGGGGGGTGGAGGTGAAGGCGGGGGTGACTGTGGTCAGAGGGGCCTCGGATCAACACACGCCATCGAACCACAGCCACCCCCCCCCCCCCCCCCCCCCCCCCCTCCAACCAAAAAATACAACAAACTGGATTGGACTGAAACTCTCGGGGGCAGCGTCCAAAATGGACGTGTGACCGTTGGCCGAGGGAAAGACAAAGGCATTCGATGCCTCACCATTTAAAAAGACTGAACCCCCCCCTTCTCCTACCCATCCCGTAGTGTGTGTGTGTGTGTGTGTGTGTGTGTGTGTGTGTGTGTGTGTGTGTGTGTGTGTGTGTGTGTGTGTGTGTGTGTGTGTGTGTGTGTGTGTGTGTGTGTGTGTGTGTGTGTCGGCGGGAGTTCAGGGCAGAGTGAGCTTTGAAGAGTCACAGGCTTGGAAGTTGTGTTCGCACAACCCCATCATTTGTTTTGTTGTTTTTTTCTTTCCTGTGTTGTGAAAGAATAACGAATAGACAAAAAAAATGAAAACAAAAGCAGCGGGTTGTCCACGACCTCATCCTCATCGTCATCCGCTTATCCGGGGTCGGGTCGCGGGGGGAGCAGCTCAAGCAGGGGGCCCCAGACTTCCCTTTCCCGGGCCACATTGACCAGCTCTGACAGGGGGGTCCCGAGGCGTTCCCAGGCCAGTGTTGAGATATAATCTCTCCACCTAGTCCTGGGTCTTCCCCGAGGTCTCCTCCCCACTGGACGTGCCTGAAACACCTCCCAAGGAAGGCGCCCAGTGGGCATCCTTACCAGATGCCGTTGTCGTCGTTGTCCATGACAACGACGACAAACGTGGATTCACTTTGTACCGGGGGAACGTTCAAAATGTGAAGAATGTAGGCTATTTAAAAAAAAAAAAAAGTGGGTTGCCGTGAGGTAAGACTAAAGTAATCGATAGATCACGCGTTCCGTGATCCATTGACTTCATCGACAACCTGCTCGTCATTTCTTGGCAGTCATCTTTTATCGCGGACTCAAGAAAAAGCGCAAAGGATTGATTCAAGAGGGGAAAACTACATTTGGTCGAGTTTGGCACAAGGACCATCAGGGAAGTGATTGAATCGATGTGAAAATGCCAAAACTTCTACACCTCCCAGTTCATATTTTTTTAGGGAAATTTGAATATGCAAGTAAAAAGAGTCAAATCAACCACCAAGTATTTCCAATTGAATTTTAGGTAAAATATTGGGACGATTATTCTTCTCGAACCTAAAAATCATGACGAATTGGGGACAGAATAGGAAAGACTGAACGGAAGGCTGTCCCTCTCTCGCCCAGGGGGTTCATCATACTGATAAAATGGCCGACAGCAAACCTGCCAACTGTCATTGTTCTTGGCAGCCGGTTGGATGTAGTTTTTTCGTCTGGGTTTGTTTTGAATTGGTTCGAAACCCTTTTTCTCCTGTTGGGATGTGACTGAGGCCCATGCACCGATAGTTTACCATTCATTCAGTTGTCAGTTGATTGTTTACCGGTCAGTATTATTTATCAGTGTGTGTTTACAAGTCCTAGAATGTCTCCCTCCAGGTAGATGGGGAGCACAAAAGGTGTGTG